>NC_090707.1:17088569-17333569 GCF_040954835.1 Lepisosteus oculatus
ATCTTTTTTATTTTTTTAGTTTGGGCTCAAGCTCCATGCGACTAGATAATTCAAATAAAGGGAGCAGCAGTTCTACCCAGCCAGCAAGACGGATCTGGAGTTTTGAACACATGGCGAGCTGAAATGGAACTGAGCATGAAAGGCAGGGGCCTTGGGCGGCTCACCTCTTCAAGTGTGCCATGAGATACCTCAGCGTTTCACAGTGTGCAGGTGGTAACAGCTTCAGCGCTTCATGCAGCGCCTCTAACTGTTCATCAGGGTCTGTGAGCTCTGCAATACAAACAAGTTCAATTAGGCGTTCAAGCAGAAGGGCTGAATGTATTGTGCTCCTCATGGCAGTTCTAAACAAGCCACGTGATAAACAGAATGTGATTGGGATACTAGCGTTTCATATTTCATACAGGAATAAGAAGGAAGACAGGACACTGAGCATCAGATATCAAAATGAATGTTACTAAAGCAATTTCTACCAACTTTTATTAAGTTATGATCTCATCCTGCTGTTCTGAAGAGGTGGCTAAATGAGAACTGCGGATCAGTTACTGACTACTAAATGGTCTTAATTGCCTTCTCTCCTCAGTAACATTTTTTATGTTCCATTATACAAAGAAATTCAATCATAATCTTGCTATCGCCTGAAAAGAAAATATAAATAAAACTTACAGTTGACAATTTATAAGGGTTTTTTTCCCCCAAAAGATTCCACTCACAGAGAAAAGCTGTGAAAGGGGTAATGGGTCTGAAATCTCAGAACTGAAATGTTTGTTTTTTTTCCCCCAGTGCAGAGACTTGCGTTGTAATGCTTCAGTACGGAAATCAACAGTATTGTAAAAATTGCTCAACAGACATTTCAAATGTACTGATGCAGCATAGCAAGAAATCACATACCTAAAATAGTGCCACTTCTGTATTTTAATTTATGAAGAATACAAGGGTGAAGAGGGCATGGTATATTGTAAGTGAATCTCATTTTCAAGCATAAGATTTAGGGTTTGATTTGTCTTATAACTTAATCAGAAAAATACCACTGGATCGTGATTTTTTAAGGTTTCATTTTTAACTCCCCTAATGCCTACAGATATTGAGTTACCTAATATTTTACTAGTGTTTTAACAATATAGATCTTGAAACTCATATTTCCCACCTGATGTGCATGTAAGTAAGACATCTTATTTAT
Source organism: Lepisosteus oculatus (assembly GCF_040954835.1). NCBI lineage: Eukaryota > Metazoa > Chordata > Actinopteri > Semionotiformes > Lepisosteidae > Lepisosteus > Lepisosteus oculatus. Next base: position 17,089,747 of record NC_090707.1, read on the forward strand.
TTTATACTTACTTGCAGCCTCAATGAACCTGGGGTAGGCATCATATGTGATCACAGGAATGGGCAAATCCCTGAAGTACAGTTTAAGTGCACCAGTGATAATATTGATATCTTCATACACATTCACGGAAATGTCTGCCTTTTCACCATCTGTGAAGAGAAACCATACATATCGCTTGTCCCACGTTTAAAAAAAAGACAAAGATTAAGAAAAATTGATGAAACTGTACTGACACTATATGAAAGCAATTGTGATCTGCCACAAACTGAAATCTGCTTTGAGTGGAATTGGAAAATGAAAAGAGGCAAGAAATCAGATTTTACAAGTGCTGTAAGCTGTCAGCTATTTCAGTTCAACTAACAGGTTTGGAAAATAAAAAGACTGATCTGCTTCTTAATCACAATCAACAGCGCACTCAAGATAGCCCACACAGAGGCACAATCAGAATCACACAAAAAAACATGTTTTTGGTTTAGGTTTGTTGTTTCACTGCCAACCTGTAATTTAGGAACGAATGTCTTATTTAAACCTAAGAATAAGACACTTTCTGATTTCATTTGTTTCTGAGAGATTTAAAGATGCTTGCAATCTCAGAGCCCAGTAAACTTCAAGCTGATAGATGTAAGCTGTTAAGTGAAAGCAGCTGTGCCTTCTCTTCTCTTAAGGCAGGAATGTTACAGTTTCTAAGAGCGTGCTTGCGCTTGTGACAGAACTGTATTAACTTCAAATAATGTCACTGGGCCCCATAGATCCTTCATGAATACCATTTGATGGTAACTGATCAAGTCTTGCATTTGAAGCAAAACCTGAGAACATTTCTTTGGAATAGTTTACAAAACAACTTTTTTGGAAGGAGCTTAGAAGACGTTTTTGATAGCCAGCAGATAACCTGTGACATTCCTGTTTCCACTGGAGGGTTTTATTACCTAAAAGCTAATATAATATCTTTCAGTCTGGGACACAACTGCACATACCACTATTAAAGCACCAATATTTCTTCCTATCTTCCCATTAGGGTGTAACCCAATTTGGCACTTCAGTGTAAAGCACACATGGGATCTGTTAAAGAGCTGATATTGCAGTATTTTAAGTAAAAACATACCTCTGTCAAATGCCAGCTTGACATCTTCAATTAAATCACTGAATCCTGATACTCTGTACAGGCCTTCGGACTTCAGACCTTTAAGGAAACAAATGCCACAAGGTGAAAATGTATATTACATATGTAATTAAAAGGAGCCATCAAAACCCATCAAATAGACGTGCTTGTATTTCTAACAGTACAGCTTTTGTTTGAAACCTGTAACAGATCGTTCTGGGTCTGAAACTGTACAAAGCAATGTCAGATTATTCTTGACTAGGAAAGGAAACTGGAAAATGTCTAAGAATGGAAAGCTTAAAATAAGCACAGCATCACATATAGAGATAGCCCACATATTCAAGAAGCATGAGATGCTTCATCCAATAATGCCAGAAAATTGGCTTTGCAAGATGTCATACCACAATATATCTAAAATGTTTTAATTACTTATTCAGACGTATCTGTAAAATGTACTTCCCTGTAGAAAAATAGATAAAAACATTAACGCCACAACAGTGGAGTACAGATGACCTTATCTACCTGGAACAGCTCAGAGTATAATTATTTATTCCCAGTTATGTTTAATTAACCGCACTGAGACTCAATTTCTCAAAATAATTTCTCTGGGAGTTCTTTAAAAAATGCCTGCACTGCTAGCAAAGAAAGAGAGGGGGAAAAAAATCATTTTCTCTTGATTTTGTTTCAAACCTGTTGCACTGCAGGTTCGTTGCTGGTCAGGAGCTGTGTCGGCCAGTTTAAAATGTCCTTGGTAAGGGCTTTAAAGCGGTTAAAGTGGGAAAGTGCAGGGGGAAGGGAAGTGGATGAAAAAATGTTGTAAATCAATAAAACACAGATGCTAATGACACTAAACAGCTGTTACACATAAATTAGTCCATCTAGTATGGATTTTCGTGGAAGAAGCAAGTGTCCCCAGATACTCCTTAATCTCAGAGCTCTGTTCATATCCTTATCCATAAAGATTGGGTAATGAAAGCTTGATGTTGGGGTATGTCTCTCTCTCTCACCTCTTGATTCTATCTCCCGTATGCACATGTCCACCACCATGGGCCTCTTGGTATTGTGGGCTTTCACCAGCGTTGTGAGATCGCAGCTGTAGACTTTTTTCACGTGCTTCAGGTCTGGCTTGCAGTCATTGGGAACCACCTTGGAGCACTGCTTGTGGACATTTAAACCGCAGTCTAAAACACAACAAGGGGAGGAGTGAGATGAGAGTGAAATGCAGTGTTAACATAAGCAAGAAACATCTTGCGTTACCTACACAATTGAAGAGCAATACCAATAGGTGAAACTATTTTACACTGATTCTTGTTTGTGTCTTAGCGTTACACAGAAGCAGTCACACCTACTTGCTCACTACTTGCCCTAGACATGGCATTGAATTCTACACCATCCTCTGATAGCAAATGGCACCATTTCCTGGATGCAGCCAGGGCTGTTTGGATAACCTTGAACACTCAATGTATTTTGATGGAGAAGTAGCAAATACAAAAGCAGGTTAACAAACACTGATCAAGACAACATTTGAAAGGCTAGTTAATCTTAACTGCCAATTCTCTGTTCCTTTTTTACTCCTGTCCAAATCACTCTAAAAGGCGGATTTGTTGCCCATGAGATTAATATTAAATCTGCGGTTCATCCTCTCTCCCAGAGATAATGACATAAGTGTGCTCACTGAAGAACGAATATCTGACTAGTCTAGTCTAGGGTAAGCTAACCCTCTTAGCTGAGCATAAGCAGCTTTTGCAGTTACTAACAGTAATCTTAGAGTGAAATAAAGTCAATGTGATTTTTAGATGTTTCATTGAAATGTGTAATGTATTAATTTATCTACAGAGCCCACGCAACACCCTGAAGGTGTTTGTTATGAAAATGACACCTCACTTGTCTTACAATATTTGAAATCTTAGTGTAGCTTGTGTTTTTCTGCACATGTTCTGGGACTGTCCATTTAATGCAGCATTCTGGAAACAAGAAGCTAGTGTACATCCATATTGGTACATTCTGAACTGATGCCTCAACGTAGCTAACAGCAAGATTAAATGTTACACATTGGGAGACACTAGAAACATTAGACCTAGTTTCCGGCTTCATAGTTAGGCTCCTGCTATAGTGAATTATTAACCATCACTATTATCATTTATTAATCTCCTGAATCTTACTATGAGCAATTTGTATATAATTCTTTATGTGCTCTGTATTTTGATAAAATCATGGTAGTTCATCACAAAATGTAGATGACACATTATATAACTTTAGGTCTCTTTCTACAATTTTCTGTCCTCAAAATTAATGAGGAACTAAAAGTAATTCTTTTAGATGTGTGCACTCCCCTTTAGTGGCTTAAAGTATAATAAATGATGAAAATGTCCTGTATACATAGCTCCACCACAGAAGTTTACAACAAATGAATAAATATCCCCACACCTGGAACACATTTTCTACTGGGACTTTTTCCAGTATTAAATCGGGGATAAAGTACTATAGCCAATGTCAATATGGACACAAGCCAGGTAATGATAATCAAGAATATATTAAGATATAAGCTATTTTAGATGTAGATTTAAAGTCCTCATTTTAGAACTTCACTATAGTTTCCCAAAACTGCAAAAGGCATTATTGCATGCAATATTTTTATTAATATTATTTTAAATCTTTCACATAAACCAGTTCATTCATTTTCAGAAAAAGCATAAACAATGTATTACTGTTGCAGCATTTAGAAAGCCCCACAGGAAAGACAAAACGTTAGAAAATACTGTTGCCAACATTCAATTTCTTATGAAACAAAAGAGAGACTTGGATCCTGTCATTTGTGCATCAAAGTGGTTATACAGAATAAACTGTGTAATTAATGAAAACAAAAGACCTTTTATGAAGCATTTTTTTTTAAATCCCGTTCGAAAAACTTTGTGTATATACCAAAGTGCTACAGCTTCAAAAATATATTTGGAGACAGGAAAAAGAGGAACTATTTTAATATATTAATTTCACCCATCTGCCCATCCACTTTCAGAAAGCTGCTTAATCTCAGTAAGGGTCACAGTAATTCAGAGCCAAGACACACAGGCGCAACCACAAAGGGATGGTTCGGAGACGACAGAGACCAGAGGGAGGATATTACAAACGCCCAGAGAGCCCCACACAGATGGAGCCCCAGCCTGGGCTCAAACCCTGGACCCCAGATCTGTGAGGGGGCAGTGCAATCCAGCATGTGACTGCACCACCTCCATTCATTTCGATAGAGCAGTCCTAGTGTCACATTCAGATTTGCGTGAACCAATTATCTCATCTGCTTGGCAGAGACAAACTCGGTATTCTTTATTCTTCTGCCCTGCCAGAGCAAACAATTCACAGAAGGTAGGGGTTTCACTTCTTTTTAGTTCAATGTTTCAGCTATAAATCCATTCCTTATCCCGCATAAATTATTAAAACAGTTTTTCCCAGCACTTGTCGTACGCATTCTTAGTTCAACTGAAAATTAGGTTACCTTCCAAATTGTGTTCCAGTGTAGAGGTTAGCACTGAGCACATGAATTCAGATGTACACTTTTAGTAGCATGGGAAACTGCATGGTTGCAATGAGTGGTCTTTCTGTGGATTAACAGCTATGCTATGAAAACAATGTTTCCCAGGAGAGAGAAGCATGTTAATCACCAGGAGGCATAATACATGAAAAGTACTGCCTTTCTATTAGGCACACTGAAGCAGATTTCTATTTTCTCTTAAATCCCGAGATCCCTATAATAGCAAGCAGCAGCAACGTTACTGCTGCAGGCAATACAAGACCTATTTTACCAACATTAAATAGGACATTTCCTCCGAGATTCAGAAAGAAAGCACGCATTTCAAAAACTTTTAAATGTCTTGACAGCAATGCATTTCACCCTCTTAACCCCGAACATCAATAAACATGCACATATAAACATCTTTTAAAGCATCAAATGCTATTATTAATTTAATAGAGAAATTCGTTTGAAACATTCTCTGCAGAGGAAAAGAAACATGTCAAATTTAAGCTTACCAACAAGACAATGACAATGATAAAAGACAAAACACATAGACAGAAACATAATCTGGAGAATGGTTTGCTACCAGTAGGAAGCATTTCCCCAACAGACTCCCATTTCTGACCTTTCCAAAGTTCCTAAACTGCTTTAATTTGGTAGTACACCAATCTTAAAACAGGCGCTTTAAAAATTCCCCTAAAAACAGATCTTATCAAAGAAGTTGAATAATTCAGCAAGTAAACAAAATAAGATACAGCTATCTAAATAAGTGCCTTTACAATTCTGGGATCAGAATTTCAAGCTTGAGGAACAATGCTTTCCTGTGCATGCTGACTGCCTTTTTAAAAGATATACCCTGGAGGAGTCTGGAAGCCTTTATTTATATTCAGTGATGCAGAAATGTAATTACCTTAGGAGATATGAATCTTTCAAGTGCTCACGAAAGCCGTTTTAATAGACTGTCCTATTTTTTTTAAAAATGTCATTATAAGCACTATAATCTACAAGTTTATTATACCTAGGTGTCAGTGTTCTGAACTCTAATTCAGTCAGATACCTTTAGTTTAATGCATTTTGAAAATATTGAAAACACAAAAGACTTTTCAAACAGATAAACCATAATGTTGGGTTATGTCTCAAACCAAGGACGCTCCAGTTAAGAAATGTAGATTTGGTTCTAAGCCTGATACCAAGGTTTAGTTAACATAAAAGAAGGATTAATCAAAAATAAAATCATGCTGCTAAACGCATGTGAGAGCTGTTCATGAGAGCTCAATACACCTATTAACTGATACAACTGCTTATTGGGTGAACATACTAAATAGTGTATAAAACCTTTAAAATGTATTCAGATTTTTTTCAGTTTCTATTCAAAACAGAATAAAATATTTAACAATTTCACAGCTAGTTTTCTGCTGTGACCTAGCTACTGTTTTTGTTCTTGAATTTTAATGCTTATGGAAATAGCCATCTTTCAAACTGCTTCGAGCTGCTCTCATCATTAAAAAGAAATGCCAGCTTTGTTTTCCTTCACAGGCTTGATGATATTAGGCTGAAGGCAGCCTTTGATGAGGAAATGTGGCACAACACGCACCGACAGTGCCTTGTACTTTGGCACCCAACCAAACAGTGGCAGAGATTAAAAAAAAATGAATTTGATCAAATTCAAATTCTATTTCATATAAATCTGAAAAGAATAATATTCATTAACATTATGGCTAATGTGGATCAACAGACAAAAAATAAACCTATGTTTAGACATATAAAGCCTCAGTAAAAAGTAAATGTTTAGCATAATATATTCCGCTTTACAAATCCATAAATAATTGATCACTGTGCTCTCTTGAACATATGTGTAGTACAATTTGTCACATTAATAATATATGAAATACATAAATCAGCCTCTATTTTGTTGGCATAATGAGCTGGTCAGAGTATATACTGTATATAAAAAAACATCTTAGCAAATCAAACAAGAAAACATTGCACTAAAAATATTCAAAGGACAAGCTGATAGAGTTCCATTGCATATTTGCTAGCATTTTCACCTGCATTTCTTGACATTTTGACTTAAATACAAATATTGTTGAAGAAAATACCTTATATGTATATGATGTAAATACCTAGACGTGCCAAGTTACTGCCAAATACAGTACATGTCATGATTCTTACTAAGTTTTACAGCTCTCGGTAAGAATACGTTACAATGAATCTCTGCATCCACAAACTGTAGGATGTAGTCTAATCAATTTGAAAAGGCATGCAGTGTGAATTTTCATGAAAGTATTTAACATCTGGACTGTTCAATAAATTATGCCAACACTTTACACTGTGAAGCAGATTTTCCAATGCTAAAATATGTACTGGTATTGAATCCCCAACCGCAGTGATTAACTGCTAATAAATTACAAAAACTGAGTGTGCAAAATAAGACAGCTAACTCAGAACTAAATGCACATTTCATATAATTATTCTGACTCTCAGACCATGAGGAATACTGGAAAACACCATGGCTTTAAGTACACTACAGTTTAGTGAAGGACAGGTCCCAAGAGCAACTCCATAATGCAGTATATTAATATACATTAAGTAGCATGTTATAATGCCCATATTTAAGAATAGTTAATTGAGACTTTAATCAAATCTATCTACTGTACATTAATAACATACGTGGCTTGGGGAAAAATTCAGTTTTGCATTATAGCTGTAGTTTTCCTGAGAACGTTTTTCTTCATTTAACTGAGCAAGTGACTTGGGCTTTACATGCATTGTAGTACATGCTTTGTACATGCTTTAATTTATCACATCAAATGCTTATAAGTGAAAGTGATTTCACCACATCATGTCAAAAGGGTATGTATCAGACTAAGATTTACCTTTATATGTACAGAGGCATTTCTATTGTGTTTCACACCATAAACTTCCAGTTTATAAGTCCTCTGAGGGCTGTTTAATTGAGTTATTTACAGGATTACAGTTAAAAACCTGGTTAGCTGTGTTTACTTAAGCTATCCGGTTGGGTAGCACAATATAGCACTTAACATTTCAGTGCATCACAGCAACTGGGGTCCATTTTCCCCCTGCTGTTATAAAACATTCATTTAGTAAAGTTTTGAGAAAAATAAATTAAAAAATAAATCTCAATGTTAAATATATTGCACATTAAAAAATCTAAAGTTTTAACATGTAGAACAGTATCTCTTCTAACAAAAAAGAGATAACATAGCATTGGCTAAGAGCCCATGTAAAATAGTATCTACACTAACTAAAGTCTACAATTGTCACTTTGCCTTCTCTGTGGTACAGTATAAAAGCACTGTCCTCTCTATCACAAAAGACAGCTAAGAGATACACACATTTGCATTAAAGAAATCAACAGCAACTATGATCAACATCATTATCCTTGGACAGAACAAACGAAGAGTAACAAATACCTTAAAAACAGAACTAGAACCTAAGAGCTTATGAAAGCGTCAAAAATGTTAGGCAAAAGGAAAATATACATAATAAGTGTACCTGCACATTTTACTCCCTGAGCAATCAGACCCCACATGAAGTTAGCACAGTATTCACACCAGTGTGGTCCTCGGAATGTATGGACCTACAAAAAAAACACAAAATATGCACATTTAGTAATATTCCAGGTTTGGGGGTGGTCTCACAGCCATTTTGTGATGGCAGGTTCTTTAGAACTAAACAGAAACATAAAATGTAACACTTTGTGAGGCTAATATTGACAATGGTTTCCAGACAGACAGAAAAAAGTTGAAACAATCTGATTCAATTTTATCCTTAGTGCCTTTCAGCCCAGAGCATTCTCAAGGCATTTTATATAAATGCTGCATATAAAAAAGTAGAATAACCAAACATATACAATAAAACCATGTATAAATGTGAAATTCAAAGAAAGAAAGAGATGGTGAATTAAAGGCCTTCGAAAACAAGCAAGTTTTAAGGCTGGACAAGGGTTAAAAAATAACTAAACACGAATCATCTCGCACATTTATTAAAGAGTGAAAAGTGGCAATCAGGTGGGGGAGGCAGGACATCTCTTCAGTGACGTGCTGGACTCTGAGGGGGCGAGTTGTCATGGCAATGAGCAATAACGCTGCTGCAGCAGCAACATCAAAGGAAGCCTCCGCATGCAGCCAGGTAACAAACCCACCAATGAGGTGAACACTCTGGGCTGATTCCTGAGTCTCTGAACAGCCCTGTGAGCACGGGCATACTCAACCCTCTCCCTCAATTAGGGAAATACGCTGCTTACGCACAAGAGCCTCTTCAAAGCCTGTGTGACCCAGGCATACAGTACATGCTATTAGGAGATGCACTGTACAAGCTAAAAACAACGAGTAATAATTACCCAAATAAAAGAAATTTCACATGTAAGCCACTGATTTGAGATTCATAAAAGCAGGACTAAGAACACCAACAGAACTTTGGTTCCTGTGAGTACTTGTTCAGTTGGTGCACAAATTTCTCAAAACCGATCAAATCAATTATAAATTCAAGATAAGATTATTCATTTTGGAAAACAAGCCCTCACTTCTGCTTGCCTAGCTCACAGAACACAAGTCTGTCTCCATGCCCAAAACATGGCACGAAGCTCTATTAATAGTTTTGTATAAAACACTACCACAGAAATTGAATTTTTAAATATATGTCACATTTGGTCTATTATTTGTGCTGATCAAGCCTCAAGTTCTTGAACATTTCAGCTGACCTGTGAAGTGTGGATGGAAACATCAGCAAAACGGTGCATTTTTTTCTGCAGGAGTGAATTATCTTCAAACATAACGCTACATTTAAACATAAATCTGTCTGCAACCCTTAAAAATGTGAAATGAAGCGTACAGTTTAAGTGGCAAAAAAAAAAAACAGTTGTGCAAATGTCAGCAGTTTCTCTGCCTTTCGGTGCAACCTGCTCCATCTCCTAGTCGTTTCATTAGCAAATCTGAATAGGCAAGCAGGAGCACCATTTGCTGTTAGAAGCCGAACAAGGATACAGCCCGCAACTGTTCCCCTGAAATCTCCTAATCTCTCCATCTGTTTCCCAAAACGAATGAGCGACAGTCTAGAAAAGTCTGGATTGCCTCCCTTTTCACACTGGCTTTCCTCAACAGCCAAAACACTTTGATCGTTCAGGCATCATATTCACTTCTCAAACACACATCTTGAGTGTTTCTGTAATATTTAAAAAAACTATGCAGTACATATGTAATATAGCACCGTAAAAACAGTTCAAGCATCAATGCGCGATCTACTAAACCAGTCAACAAGAAGAGACAGAAGGCATAACCTACCTTAAAATTATGGACCTTTTCATATCTGGGGGTCCGGTCGTTCTCCTTCAGGGTGGCTCTTCGGACCAGTGAAGTGAGCTGTGAATAAGCGAACAGTTTGAGAGGTTGCCACAGAGTTGCAGGTGGTTTCTGAGGTCCCATTCTCATCCCCAGTGCAGCGGCTAGTATATCCTGCTGATGGGTCTCTTGTTTTGGCTTGTGAACCAGAGACTTGGTACCTTTCGTGCCAGAGCATGATTCTCTGGACGGCATTTTGATATTTAGCCTTCAAGTTCCACAACTGAACAAAATCGAAAACCGAGCTGAACCTCCACAGCGTCTTTTATGTCAAACTTTCGGAATCCACTCTTCAGCAGATGTATTCAAGGCACGTTAGCGCACAAGTCTAGCCCACACGTTGCAGAACAAATGGTGTTTCTTACATTGTTTCTGTAAGAGCAGATTGCCGATGTCAAGTTAGAAAACAAAAAAAAAACTTGTTAGAATTTCAAAAGACCTTTTAACAATCTTCCTCCTGGCAGAGAGGTGACAAATACCAATCTCAGAGTAAAAGTAGATTAAACACTGAACTGTTTAAAGGTGAAGATGCCAAAATCCATTAATCATCATCCTTTGTCTTCTTTTGCAGCTGGGAACAGTAGAAATAAATGTTTGGAAGTCAGTGCTGTTAATCTCACATTGCCGGACTGATATTTGCACTGAAGCACAAGCAGTGCTGTTGGTGGATGCAGCCAGTCTCTAGCTACAGGACTGCTGCCAAGCTCAGTGTAAAGGAGAAGGGGGCTGGGCTACAGCAGTCACGCTGGATTAGTCAGGTCACATTAAGGAAGCAGCTAGCCAATAACAAGAGCCTTATCGCTTCTGAACCCCCACTCCACTTGCACAGAGGCTCAGGGAAGAAGGGAAAAAAAAAATGTGGGATGATAATGAACGATGAATGACTCACACATCATCACTGAATTCTGTACATCTCTGCTGTAAAAACAACAACAACAACACAGTCATTTAATTAGACCATCTCCTTGAGATGGTCACTGGCTTCGTTGTCTTTATACTGCAAAAGCTGAGAGGATTTTTCTTCCATCTTCTCCCAAAATATTTAGTGCAGTTTAAAGAGATTTAAATATATAAGCTATATCTAGCCTAAATGTAATGCAACATCATGAAAATTAGGACATTAATCAAGAGAGAATAAAAGGCCCAATTTTAATTCCACTTGCGGGAAATCTCTAGCCCTTCCATTATTCAAATGTATTTTTCTCAGCGAATTGCAAACCTTTGAAGTCTTCCAGACAGGCACATCTATCAATGTGACCAGTGCATTACAGTAAAACAAAGAATGAAGGATTATGCAAAAGAACTCTGTTGTCATGCAAAAGTACTTGCCGATTTCACTCATTAACAAGCCCAAAAGAAGGGAAATCCATATATTTTTTTCAGATACTTGGTATTTTCAGATGAGATTTTAGAGGACGGGAGTAAAAAAGTAAATACATTTGACAAAGAATTAGGGATAGAACACGGAAGCAAGTAACCACAACATTTTCTATTTGTCAAAACAGTTCTTCTGTCTTGATGTGGGTAGACATTACATATACTGTGCAAGACACACACATTAAGTCTTTTTTTCTACAAAATACAGGAATAAAAATTTTAGCAAAGTTGCAATCCACCTTCTAACGTTTTTTTAGAAAGAAAAAGGATAAACAGCTAAATTAATCGGATTAATGAACCATACAACTTTTTGAAGAGTGCTCTTTTGAGCACTGAATCCCGATTATTTCAATAAATGAATAAACCTTAGATACCAATTTGAATTTTAACACAAGGCTACAATTCAAAAGAGACACTCCAAAGACAAAGTGGCAACCACAGTTCCTGGAATGAACACACCATTATCTACACCTTTATGAAAATAGGCACCACTATTCATTTGAATGTAACTTCCCTTATATTCTTGGGTTGGTGTTAACCCTGAAAATGAGCATTGGCTATTCAATAATGAACACAGGTCAGCGAAACAAGTTTCTTTCTGAAACACATGAACACCGCTAGAAATGATTTAGAGATGGTAACGCATTCCTGTATTAGAGAAGCATGGCTCAGCTGGCAGCGCCTTGTGCTGGCACAATGCCCCTGGGATGGAATCGGCAACAAAACCAAGTCAGTCTGCCGACTCCTGCACTCTTCTCACATTAGTAATTATTAAATTATTTAAGACCTGAGCTTATTTACATTGGTCTTCGCTGGCTCCTGAGAGGCAGCCCCCGTGCACAAAGGGAACGCAGAGAAACTGTTTCCACATGTTTAGAAAGCAATTTCAACACCTATCACTGTGCAGTCTTTTTGGATATCTGAGTCTGGTTTTATTTCTACAACAAAGATTGCAGGGCAGAGACATTTCATTAAACCAGCCTACTCAAACCAATGAAAATTACTTATACCATTAAAACTGTACCATTAAGATATACCATTAAAACTATAAAGAAAATAAAGGTACTGATCTTTCTATATTCGGCATATATCTTCACGACTCAAAATGCTGGTTGTAGCAATTTTCTCGTAATTACATTGCCTGCTGTTAAGCAGAAGACTGGCAACTGACTCTCGGGCTGTGAGTTTCTATAAACGTTCTCTTAATTGACACTGATTGATTTCACTGTTCCTAAAACCATCCCAGGTTGAGTTTCTTTTCCACAAAAAAGACGGATGCAAAGCACCTTAATTCAATCTTTTTCTTTTTATAACACATCAATCTGCAAAAGGACAGAGAGGAATACAAACCCCTAATTACTTTCTTTAGAGTTCCATATGTTCTCTCCAGTAGCGCCTTCCTCAAAATAGCCAGGTTTAAATCACAGTAATAATGCAGCCTTCGACATTTGTTTTGAAACTGGTTACCCGCTACTGCACATCTGAAGAATAGCTTTACCTGGAGTGATTTGAAACAGAGCAACGACGTGTTTTTTTAGCGTGCTGCACTAGCTGTTCCGTTGCTGACCTTGGAAAAGATCAGTCTACATGATGCTATGTAGAATGATTTTCACTGAATGAGCTATTTGTAAAAAAGATGGATGCAAACATTCTTTTGAGATAAATATACGGGGAAATGCAGCATCTACAGGGGTAAAATCGGTTTCCCATGTTTTCAAAGTCTTGCCTGGAATGAGGGGGTTCATTTCTTTTGAGGTCCTGCTTGTTATTAGGACTACAAACATGATTGGTCAGGGGTTTACCATTTAGCTATTAATCAACTTGGCTCTCTTAGAAATGACAAATGGGAACCACAGCCTAGCAAAATCCACAGCGACCTTCTATCTCAATATCTCAGCAAAACAGGCTTAACCATTTATGTGCCAGAAAAAAAGGTAAATTGAGCACGTTCACTGAGAACGGCAGGAAAGGGACTGACTTTGTGTTAGCTGATGTTCATTTATATGCTTCACTGGCTCTCTCATCACAATAGAACCGCTAAACAGGACAGTTCTTTTTCACTGAGCTACTGCTTGGAAGTGAAATTTAATTACCTAGAAGCACTGGGTTTCAATTTGACTAAACATTGATTAAATGGAACAACTAATATCAGACATTCTTTTATCTGTACCCGGTTTATATTTAAAGTGACTAATATTGCCGCATTACAACGTGAGCCTATTTACAAGGATAATAAGGTGGATTAATAATGGGCTATAGCCTCTTTAGAACTTCTGTAAGGTCAGCAAGAAAATATAATTAGCTTTATGTCTCTGGTCTAACATGAGAAAAGATCAGTGCATTTATTACGCTGGAGAAATACAAAGACAAATTGAAGAACATTTGTTTGGTTCATGCTAACAGGCAACACTTTTTTTTTTCTTTTAACAATGTAGGCGGCATTGCTTACATAACATTATGTAACACAAAGTGATGTATAATTACAACAATATCAGAAAATTGGGGTGCTGCTTCTTCTACTCGACTCATCAGAGTAACCTTTCTGGACAACACTAGTTTCATCTGGGAAACAGGGCCTTTGCTTCTGTTCCTAGAAGCAGGTTACTGCTTGTGGGGTAGACTGACACATTATGAGCACCCCTCCATGTGAAGATCTGCTGTTAAACACAGATACATCTTGAAGGGTCAGATGCAGAAATGCCTTTGGGAAAGTGCTATTCCGAGGTCACTGCGTGCAGCTGAAGGAGTGCAGAAAGCACGCGGGCTGTACAGCAGTGCCTTAATGCTCAAGTTGTTACATAAGGCTGACAGAAGACGGAGAGAGGAAAAAAAACTGGAAGGGGAAAAGAGCCTTGTTAAATAGCCGGGCCATTCACGAGCGATCCTTTATCATCGAGGTGGACCCAGTGCTCAAGAGAGGAAAGCTGTCACAACATCCCAGAACATCAAAAACGTCCCCAAAAAAGAACATTTTCAGAAGACGTTGCATAATAGGCTATGATAAAAACGTTTTAGGCCTAAACTTTTTAAGCCATTTCAAGCACAGGGGCACGGACTGTAGAGCACGAGTGCTCTTCACACATACATAATGAGTTATACTTTTTTTTCCTGACTGTGCTCCTTTAGTTTAATGATTATCATTAGTCACTCAAGCAGCTCGGCACAACAGAACACGTGCAGCTCTACGCAGACAGATGTGTGGCGCTGGGAAACGAACAGACCTGGGCATTCAGGGAAAAAAAAGAAAAGAGTGGAAGCCATATCCAAAACAGTCATGTCAATATTTAAGAAACAGATTTTGAAACCTAAGAGCTCTGAATCTGCATAATACTAAAGTCAATAATAAGAGATCTGGGAAAAGACACGTTTTAGAACATGAAGTATTGGAAAAAAAAAGCCTCTCTGAGACAAAAGGCCAAGAACAGCATCATAAATTATGTAACTTCAATTTCAGTATGAAACATCTAGATCATGAAAACCACTTCATACCGCCTACACCCCATCCTGCTTTCACCTTTACACATTATCAGAGGAGCTGCCAGTTTGCTGTGTGGCAAATTCGCCATAAACTTTTTACAGTGACTTTCCTGCAGCAGTTGAGCACTGAATTCCTTTTCTGTATCAACTACCAGGTGCCTACATAGGTTGCTGTTCTTGCTTACTTTGCAAAAGCTTGAAAAACAAATTACACAGTATTTCAAGACAAATAAATTATCCCACTCAGTCCCCCCTCCCCACCAAGGTCTAGACATTGATTTATGGAGCCTGTTCACACACACATCAAGGTCATGGGAGGAAGTGAGGCAGGCATGGCACTCTACGTTTGTACATGGCGAGGCAGAAAAGAAAAGGATGCATGATTTGTCCCCGTAAGGAGGGCTGGTTCTTTGTTCTCCCCTGTAAAAGCGCAGTTCTTTCAATCGCAAGTTAGTCACCCAGAATGTTTGATCAAATTAGACCTCCTCACACACTAAAATTCAGAGTGTGCTACCTGGGCGCTTTTTTTTTTCCATGCTTTTTGCAGAGAGTCTCATCATATTTACATGCCACAGACCTCACTGCAGCTTCCCCTGCATCTTCTTCCCCCTGCTCAGGGATGAATGCCAGCTCGCACGGGCTTGCCCACAACACAACTGCCAAAGCCCTCTTTACCGAATCTCTTCGTTTGCGCGTGCCTGCACAGATGCCACCTCACATTCATTTGGAACGCGATTCACTCATTTGTGGTAACCACAGATGTTCGCTCTGCCGCCATGCAGCTAAAAGGAAAAGCACAAAATGTATTTACATATTACCTTAATTATCATAATGGAGAATCAGTAATTGCTGAATATTTAACTCGTCCTGTGAGCGCGCCAGATGTGAAGTGGTTAATCCCACCCTTGGCTAGGAAAACAACACAGACTGAAATCCATGAATCTGACACAACCCCTTTACCAATGCCGAGTTTTCAGCAGAACTTTAAAATGATTGATTCTGTTATACAACTGTACTGCATTGTACAGACTCCCCCGGATGAGCTTGGAGCAGAAGACTTTTCATCACTCTCCTCTAGGCCCACTGTGATGAATCAGATCACATTTTAGCAGTGGGCCTAGAGGAGAGTGATGAAAAGACTTCTGGTCCAAGCAGATCACATGCCCTTCTCTGCTGTGGCTTCATTTTACTTCCACAGTAGATAGTTGTGTATGGGCTGCATCTAGCTGCAAAAAACCTTCTTGCAAATGAATGTGAATTTTCAACTCTCCTCCTTTCTCAATTTGGAAAGCTTCCACACATTACAAAGACAGAGATTTTCTTGCTGCTCTTCTTTTAGTACAACATTCAACACAACACATCTCATCAGTAGATATTTCCATACCATATACATAAAAAACCAAGAGCATCGGAATTACCCTGGAGCATCTTTGTCCAGCTATAGTGAAGAAATCTGAAGTAAAAAAAAACAACAACAACTTTTCGACTACTTTTGCCACAAATCACAAGACAAAGTAATGACCAGTAGTTTGAAGTGAGTACCAGCCATGACCCCTGCATCAGCAGAGGTTACTTCAAAATCAGCTCATCTCTTCTCTTTCCACTCACACAAACACCACGGCCAGTGCAGAAACATCACATGGATTGGCAATAAAACTGTAAGCAGGCCTGGGACTGTGGGACTGCTGATTGCTTGGACACACAGCTCATCTTACAGATCACACAGTGTGCTGCTCTCGTGAAAACGCTCAGATATAAACCCATTAGCAGCTCCAGCTAATTGCGTATTAAAAAATGTCATCTTTCCATGGACATTTTGTGCAGGCATTCAACACATCTGTCATTCCCAAACTGATTAAACATCTTCTGCATCAAATGATCAGGGGACATAAATGACTATTAATTCACTGACACAAATTATCCCTTGTTGTAATAGTGCATGTCAGTACGGATTACTAAGGCCACATTTACGGCATTAAGTGAATCATGCAAAATAAATAGGTTGCACATTTGGAATTACAGATTGAACGAGCATCTACAAATTTAGATTTTCACTCAACTAAACACAGAAGCCACAGCTTTAAACGTAAAAGCTGAAGGGATACAGTTTACTCTTACAAAGCAATTAGATTGTATACAATATTACAATAAATACTTTCTAAAACCAATAAATCTAAAGTTAATGATTTCAGGGTAACCTTCAGATCAATCATTATGTTTGTTAAATGTAGTTTTGGTACTGTTTCATATTTTATTGCCCTGGCTGGAAACATAACTGATGTTATGAAATGGAAATGGAGATGATACCATGTTTATCTAGTCCGGACGAGTGTTATTACATCTGCACCAAAGTACACTGTTGCCATAGGAACAGTGTACACTCTACACTTCCTGTGTATGCCAATGGTTATTTTTCCTGGGCTTATCTTCAGAGAAGGCAGTATGCTTTTCCTTGGTAGCCAGAGTATTTGAACAATTACATTTTAGTACTGTGAAAGTTATTTTCATTAGGAGGTTCTCCTTTTTTACAGAGGGGATCAATATGTCCCACATGTCCTGGGCAAAGCAATTACTGTCACTTAACAATTAGGTTTACAACTACCTTTAGAACACAAGAAGAGGTGCAAAATAAACACTAATATTATGGTTGTAAAAAATATCCTGAATAAGCAAAAGGGGGGAGTATCTATATAAATAGCTTGTTTTTATTATGGAAGATACTGCCTTTGTTGTTCGTGACTGATTTGAATTACATTAGGACAACAACAAATAAATCTCATCTATTTATATACAAACTCTTTTGCTGCTACTGTGTTAGATGACAGTCATTCTATATACTGTATATATGCATGTAAGTTTGCATGTGTTGTTTTTGTTTTTAAAGTAGAACTGTAGTAGAGATGATCTCACCAGGAAACCCATTCATTTTCTTGCTTGGGGAGGTCATTAAAGTAAGGGGCATTTTGCCATGAATAGCAAATAACTCAAACTGACAGTAAACCAATTGGTTTGAGGGCATCTGGTCATGTTGTGAAGAAAATGTCTTAATTTGGCTGCTTAGTAGCATTAGAACAATCAATCTGAGAAGAGCTCTTCACTTCTGTATTTACAGGCAAACATAGGTTGCTCTCCGTATTTGTTCTGCTTCCTCTGCAAGAAATGCTGCGCAAATTTTCGTTTCTAATCACAACGAATTAATAAAACTGGTTCTGAATCCAAAGCCACAGCCCATCTTGGCTGCCGCAACACAAACTCCCACTAAGCAGACAACCACTCTGACAGCCCACAATTCAGCTCATCAGGTGGAAACACCAACTGACTTGATGTTGAGATCAGATAGCACTCCAGAATTTTTCATCCTGTTCCTTTATGAGAGCAGGACAGGCTGTAATAGGTGGAAATATACATGGGCTTTCCAGCACAACACAGGAGAACATGTGGTGAAAATGCATGGTAAGATGTAGTCATCTAAATTGTTTTCCAGGAAAAGCTAACCCTACAGCACAAACATAGCAACAATATTATGGAAATGTTCACTGTTATGTACACAGAATAAACTGAATACCATCTGTGAAAACACAAGGTACTTTAAGGTCTCCTAGTATTGCTTTTTTTTTCTTTTTTAGTCTTTTCACCTCGAAAGTTGCAATGTTCCCCCATTTCAACCTAACCATATAACAGGTTACAGAGCTTTGTACTGTTTCAGAAATGATCTACCACCAAGAAACACATTACCTTGCATTACAAAATACAGGAAAAACATAAGTAACATATTTAGTGGAATGTATTTAGAAAGGAAAGTAATTCAAATAATTACATCTACAGTTAAAGGAAAA
This sequence comes from Lepisosteus oculatus, assembly GCF_040954835.1. NCBI lineage: Eukaryota > Metazoa > Chordata > Actinopteri > Semionotiformes > Lepisosteidae > Lepisosteus > Lepisosteus oculatus. Next base: position 17,108,404 of record NC_090707.1, read on the forward strand.
ATGTTAGAGTGCATTAGACAAAAATGGATCAATTTTTCTTAGACATGTGGTATTCTTATCTACAGCACCAAATGCTTTATAGTGCCCTGGTCACAAAATAATTAGAGCTCCACTGAGATATAACGCTATTGTTTCTTTATTATCTGATTGCCTTTTCAGAAAAGCAAACTGAAAACAGAAAACAGCAAACCAGTTACACAGGACTGTGTGATTCTAAAAAAGTGGTATTTAACTCTGCCTCAAAATAAAAACATTTTCTTCTGAAATTTTTATATTCATGTCCTGACTCAGGAAACCTTATTCATATGTAAACTACTACTTGAACTCTTCTCAACAGAACAATTTCCTCAGAGGAGCTGTTGAGCCCGAAGGTTTGTCTTTTGACATGCAAGGTTTGTAGATGCTTCACATATGCAGTATGTTGATTCACTGTGGGCAGACAGATGTAACTCATCTGAAAGCTGCCCGTCAGTCTTGTTCAATTAATCGGACCTAAGGCATTAACTGTACCTCCTGGAACAAAAGGAACAATGGCTGAGGTGCACCATGTGTTTTAACATACCGAAAAACCTTGCTGCATTTTCCAGAAATAAATGTGGTTTAATAACTTTGGAGATCCATTTCTGCACAGCATTATCTAGGGCAGTTACATCAGGACAATTTATCCACTGTATAATTCTATTCAGTTGGTTTCTCTGGCAAAAAACCAATTGGAAAATGAATAGTGTGTTCCCCTCTACCAGCCAGAAACTGCCTAATCTGGAATCTGGTCTCAATTGTGTGTCTTGTCTGCACTCAATGAATATAAAACTGACCGTACAGTCTGGCAGGGAGTTTATTGACTTGGGTCTAACAATTATCTAATTAAAGAAATACTAGAGTAAATACAATCAAGTCACTGTTGTGCAGAGCAAATGCATGTGTTTGTGTACACTCGCTTTGTGTTGCTGTTTCATGAGCATGAGCATATACTGTAATGTATACCAAAGTACCATGTTAAAAAACCTTATCAAAATTATGACATCTTGTTTTTTACTAAAAAAGTGGTGGTGAAAAAAACCCCAATTCGATATCATACTGTGGCCAATCAATAGTGAATTTGGAAGCATCAGAGAAAATGAGCCTGAACTGACCTTTTCTGCATGGACAATGTTTCATAGATACAAAAAAGACCTACAGAAGATGGACGCCAAAGGATACATTCAATATCAAATTGAGAAGAAAAAGTTAACCATTTCATGCATGAACTGCTGAAAAGAGAAGAATACCATTTAAGTGACTTTCATTGAATTGAAGATATACAAATACAAATAACATTTACAATAAACCCGGTGGTAATGTAATGACTACCTTTAACCTATTATAAAAGTGTTGCAAATACAAATTCAACCCATGCCTGCTGAAACCTCATGATTATCTAAGAACACGTGATAACTGCTAGCAGTTTTGAGGGCTATCCCAGAAGCCCCAGCCTATTCTTCAGAATAAGCCATTGGAGGCAGAAGAAAAGGTATTGTTGCAACAGGTGAGGTGTGAGTATCAGTGCACTCTGCATAGCTTTTCCCATGACAGAGGCACGGTGATATCACTCTGGAAAATGGTAGCATGGCAGTGACATGCTGGTTTTCACAGGAACTATTACATATTTCAATCGCAGTATTTCAATTGTAAAGTCAGAAAAATGACACCTACCAACTTAGCAGTTAATTGACCAAATAGTTTTTACACAATAGCAGCTTATGGTACTGGAAACCATCAACAAGAGAATAAAATGGCAGCCAGATAGGAATCTCGTTTCAACTAGGAACTCCATTTAGATATGTTACTGTACCGTCACTAGAAGGATACCACTCTAGTCTGATATTAATTGACCTGTTGGCTTTGTCCTGGAACAGGAGCAGTTTGCAGTACAGGTTGAGTATTGAGAGTAAAACAACGGGCAGGTACCCTCTCTGGCTCATGCTGACACCCAGTCTTTAGCATGATACCAAGCAGGTTTGGAATGAACTGGCCAAACAATTAAGGAAGGAGAATGACACAACATGACGAGAGAGTTCTGTTATGTTCTGCAAAGCATGTGATGACTCACAAAAAAAGATTTATGAGGTGCAGGTGGGAAAACAGGTTTGAATGTAATGCAACATTCAAAGTTTCAAGTCCATTGGTACAGTGTTTCTCGAGACAGAGGCAGAGTTCGCGATGCGAGAACAGTATGGAGCTCAGGTGGCCTTTTTTTAATGTAGGAGCCATATTTCATATTATGTTAACTGTACTCCCAGTAGAGTAATACCTAAAAAGTTTTGAGTTAACTGACTAATGGGTTTTGAAGAAAGCAGTTACCACAACAGTATTGCCTAGCAGGTGACTTGTACAGAGGTTTATGTTTTTAAAGTAGCAACTTGTCATATAAATGCTGCCCTGGTAAACAAACAGTATAAGGAACAAGTACTAGGTTTATTCCTTGCTGAAAAAAAGAAGAAAGAGAACACAACGTTTCGGCTGTGGAGTCTTCTGAAGAAGGCTCCACGGCCGAAACGTTGTGTTCTCTTTCTTCTTTTTTTCAGCAAGGAATAAACCTATTACTTGTTCCTTTGCAGCCTACGCATGCTGACACAGCTACCCACCTGAACATATACAGTATAAACCCACTTCCACACTGAACGAAAACTATAGGCTTCTTAATAGTGGTACCTAATTAACACAGATAATGCAGATAACACCTAATGCTACAAGTGTTACACATTGCTTTTGTTTAGGTTTCTTTAGGTACCACTGCAAATGCTACATTTACCCACCACTGTCATTTGTTTTGAATGTACCACAGAAAGTACTGTTTTGTGAGCGCGCACACACAAAGCTGTTCTGTGTTTTTCAGTTATATAAGTCTGTCAAAACAAATCTCATGCTCCAATAATGAACTTCTATTCATTAAATCGCTGCTGCCCTTAATAATACAAACCAATTTGCATTTAAATCAATTTTGCACTATTTTTAAACACTTCTAATAATGACCCTTTCCACCTAAAAACTCTTGAGCGATTCATTCGGCAGTTTTTTCTTTCTTTAAAGCTGACATTTACAGATCAAAGCTCTAAAACAAACAGAAAAGGAATTTACATATTCCTGAAATGTTTGCCTTACTTGGTCAGCATTACATAGTTATTTTAGATCTGAGAAGAAGGAATAAACATGACATATTTAAGTTGTAGAATACATAGAAGCACTTTTATTACTGCCATTAAATCAACTCTCCTCTTCTGCTTTCACAAGTTCCTGTAAAATCATTTCCATTTACACACCATGACAAATGGAATTCTAGTAAATGCACTTACTTCAATTTGTAATGGCTGTATGTGGTTTTTTTTTCTCACACAACAGTCTCATTACTTTCTGCAACGCTGGCTATTTTGGCAACTCCATAAAAACAACACCAAAGGAAATTAATGCCGTTCAAACTCCCAACATTCCCTACGTGGGAAGAGAGATGCTTTTTGAAGTGAACAAAATAATTGTTGGCTTTCCCTCATTCTCTCCCGTACTACACTGGGACTACTGATAACAGATGTTATACCATTTGCTATCAGATTTAAGGATGGATCCACAGACCATGAGTTTTCCTAATTATTACATACATTATGATTCTTTAGGAAATGCTGTCACAAAGAGATACAAGCCAAGGTCTCCAAAATCAGCTGGTAGATTATCTTCACTTCTGACACACTGCTGTTATCAATATGCTAAGCGTTGTTGCTTGTACAAGTGCTAAAAAAATAACTACGGGCTAAATTTTTCACCATTGTCTAGTGTACAGTATTTCACTTCAGAAAATACAAACATTGTCACCTTTAAATGCAGTATTAATTAAGAAATACTGATTAGTTACAATCTGATTGAACAGAATTTTGTAAAAGGTTAAAATACAGGGCTCCCTAGCACAGGATAGCTCTGTGATTCAGACAACATGGGTTTGAGCCTGGGTATCTCACTAGCTGACTGTGAGCAAAAGGCATACAACTGGCTAACGCCTTCAAAGGTTGGGTTGTGGTAAGTGGGCCTGGTCTCTGTTAGTGCTCGGTGACATAAGTACCCCTGTAACATCCCAGCTGCCTGAAAGCTTATGGGGTGGTTGTTGAGGAACCTGCGTCTCCTCCAGCCAGCACTGAGCTTCTTATGCAGGCTTGCTCTGCCTGTGATGTATTCAAAAATGAGTGACTTACAGGTGGGTGGGTGGGTGGGTCAGTGAACTACTTCATTCTCTGTGTGTGGGGATGTAGGGGTGGGAGCTGTGAGCTGAGACATGAAGACGCATAACCAGAGCTATCATATTGGATGGATATATGTAACATACTGTATAGAACAAAATATATAATATATAACATACAGTACATTCTATACATACATATATCACCTATATAAGAAAAATAAAAAAACAATCTCAAGTCCCCCTTTTGCTCTCCTCATTGCCACCTGAACGTGCAGTTATAAAACTGGAAGTTTAGATGTACGATTGTGACATGAGGGAGCATAAAAGGCACACAGGCTTACTTGTTTTAATCACACTGCAATGACGCCTAAGGCTTCTTGCTGGGTGCAAGAGAATGAACACTTTTCGGAATGTAGTTGGCAGGGTTCTCACGGGATTAAGTCACTGTGGTACTCAGGGTCAGTGAATCCAGCATTACTGGACTGCAGCAGTGCTAACTAAAGGCACAAATGCTATACCCAGTCCTGGTGCTCCATAGCTGAAGATCCAACTATCCGATACAGGATACTGTCCGATACAGGAAGACAACACATGAAACCAATGCTGGACAGCAGGATGGCTGCTTCCACAATGGGACGCCATTTGATGATGATTACAGTCATCAGGCACATCAACAGTTGTAAGGTCATGATTTTTTTAGTCTTGTTTTGTGAGGCCAATATAGTACTACTCTATACTAGAAATTTAAAATTTCCATCATTTCAGCCTCTTGCTGCCAATGACAGAGAATAACGGGAAAAAAAGATAGATATCCAACAATCTACGTTGATCTTCTTCAATCTTCTATGTCTAGCAAGAATTTCTAACAGGACTAATTTATCCAGCTTATCATTTCTGCCCTGTCATTGTCTACATAAGTCCAAGCTAAATCTTAACACTATTCCACTCAAGCAAGTGATACACATAAGATGTCACCCTGAAGACTTCATCCTGTGAAGAACACCATCAACTCCAGCAGTGCATCAAAAAGATTGTAGTACTTTCTTTTCCATTGTGACTGAAAGATGTAAATATTATGAGACATAAGGTGCTTCAATTTATGTTTGTTATGCGTGTTCAAATTATGGCAGCCATGAATTATGGTGTTAGCACCACTCCAGGTTTATTTTTTGGAATTCTAGAAGTGCTAAGGCACAAGACAGGAATATTTATACTCTTCAGTGCTAGTGTATTAATATGTACCCATCTGGGTAATCACATACTGTATGTGTCCAGATGGGACATGTAGCTGGAATTTTATCTTCTCATTAATATTTCTTTGGATTCCCTTTTGGGATGCTAGGGTTTAAAGGACATTTATAAAAAGAACACTCACTGTCCTTTTTTGTTCAAGGCAGACTCTTCTTCCTGAGCTCCAAACAGAGCTGCCCATCCATCCATTTACCAAATGCTTCATTCAATTAATGGCCTCGGGGGAGCTGGCAACCAGTGGGCACAAAGCAGGGTACTGGGTGCCAGTCCACCGCAGGGCAGACACACAGTCACACACATGCTGGGACCAATTTTCCCAGGAGACATTTCACCTGCCATTATGTTTTAGGACTGTGGAAAGAAGCACACAGGTCTGGAATTGAACCCAGGGCCCCAGCGAGACAGCAATGATAACCACTGTGCCACCGTGCTGCCCTAACAGAGCTGTCATTTACTCCTATTCTTTCTTCAAACAGTCACAAGCAGTCATCAGGGAACTGCAAGTAATTATGGAGCAGTAAGTCTGACTGATTATCAAAACAAAACTAGAGGATCGCCTCTGTGGAAATAATACCCTAGAAAAATGTCAACACAGATTTAGAAAAGGTAGATATTCCCTAATACTAATTAGAGTTCCTTGAACAAGCAAAAACACTAGTGGATTCACACAGTGCAGGTGATACAGTGTATTCAATTTTTCAGAAGGCTTTTGATAAAGTTCCTCATAAATTCTCAAATACTGGTGGTAGGCATTCAGAGGAACAGGTTTCTGAGATGGGAATTGGCTCATAAACAGATAAACAAAGGGTATCTGTACAAGGACCTCTACTCTTCTTAATTTACATCAATGATCTAGATTCTGGAATATAGTAAACTCTGGATTCTAGACTAGTACACTAGTCAAGTTCGCAGATAATACCAAGTTAGGAGGATTAGCAAAAGCACACGATTAAATTCAAAAAGATTTTGAAAGAATGCACGACTGGAAAAACATCTGGATTTGTATGCAGCTAAAATAACGTGAACTATAACATCAAAAAAGGAACTGTGAGCAAGAAGAGCCTTCTTATGAAAAAGAGGTTGTTATGATGGCACATCATTTACAACTCCTAAGCAACGTGGAGAAGCAATTAAAAAAATAGAAAAATGCTAGGATATAGAGTTAAAAGTGTAGAATTTAATCAAGGGATGTTATGATAAAGTTGTATAATGCACAAGTAAAGCCTCATTTAGAATACTGTGGACAATTTTGCTCACTATGTCATAGAAAAGATATTGCTGCTCTGGATTCAGTCCAGAGACGAGCAACCAGATTGGTTCTGGGTCTTAAGGGAATGTCCTACACTGACAGGCTGAAGGAGCTGAATACTTTCAATCCTGAACAGAAAAGACTACAAGAGGACCTGATCCGAGTATTCAAAATGCCAAAGGCACCGACAAAATCAATCCAGTGGATTTCTTCAGAATGGACAGTGAAAAACAGACCACAGGGCACAAGTGGAACCTCTCTGGACGTGCATTTAAAACTGAGAGCAGGAGACACTTCTTTAGACAAAAGTGTTCTGGGAGTATGGAACGAGCTACTCAGCACTGACGTTGAAGCCGATACTGTGGCTTATTTCAAGAAGAGGCTGGAGGAGATTCTTGGATCAGTTAACTACTAACTATCAAGTGTGGTAAATGGGCCTCCTCTCATTTATGAGCATTCTTATGTTCTTAAACTCAACAAATGTTTTTTTGCATTCATTACAAAACAGATGTCTTGCCATTTGTAAGTGTATAAATTTGAAGGAGATGTTTTTTAAGGGAGTGCACACAACCTTTTTACATGACATTTACATTTAGTTTATAAAAGAATGTCTAGTCAAAAAAAGCAATGCGGTTTATGTTTTTATTTTCATAACTTTCCATTACTTGTCAAGAGTGTTAAAGTCTTATACTACTTTTTAATTTATAAGTAGTGACGTTCTTTAAGCCTTTCATTTTTGAAGCATTCTTTTTCAACATTACTGATTTTTTAGCAAAAGAGCTACATTTTCAACAACAAAATTAACTGTCGATATCTCTGAAGTTAGAACTGGCAAACCTAAGCAGGGAATGTCTGAATTTTTCTGCCATTCTTTTTTAATTAAATGAGGGTTTTAGACAGTATTACTTTTTATAAGAAAAACCACTAGTAAGGTTAACCTTCCTGCACAAGCGTACCTTGGCTATTGGCAGGAACTCTTTAGAGATGCCAATGTAATTTACAGAAAAGTATTAAACGATTCCGCGCAAACATTACCAAGAAACACGAGGATTGCTTTTCATCCAAGTGACATTAAATGCACTCTGTAACAAAAACCATATGAGAAATTCTTCAGATCATCCCCTAAGATTTTCTTTGAACTAGTGATCTTCAGACACTCACAAAAATCTTCCAGACATTAAACAGGGTAAGAAAGCTCATGCTGCTATTCTCAGAAAACTTTGAATCACATGAAACACATAAAATATTGAAAATTCAGTTTTATAAGAATGACAGTGGTCATAAAGGAAACTAACAGCTAAAAAATAATAAATGAACATGACTGTCTTGTAACCATAAGTGATATAGTAGTAAAATCATCACCCAAATGTTTTAAATATTTTTAGAACATGTTTTGAAATGGAAATGCATCAGCCAATAATCACTATAATAAAGTGGAAAAAATTGTTATAACTGTTCTTAAACTTAAACTGTTCACTCATGGGGAATAAATAAATGTTATACAAATACTGTACTCTAGCATCCTGTTCTAAAATCACGTCTGGTCCAGATTATTTTAATTCAGTCACCATATACAGTAAAACTCAGTACCGTATACAGCAAATTAAGTGCATTCAAATTAAGTCCACACGCATGAGTTAACATATCAATCATTCGCACTGCACAGAAAATAAATTTTACTTTGTCAACATGCTGAGAATATTTACATTTGGCATTTTGTGTATGTAATTTGGATCTTTTGATTGACCTCAGGGATTTGTAGCACACCAGTAATGCAATGCTCGTTTTCAATTAGCATGGATTTGCTGCTATCTGTCATAAAAGCAATCACAACAGGGATGGATATAAGAAACACACTTTTTTGGAATATGAAATATTTTAGGAGCTTTGGGTTCTCATATAATTCACATTAGGGAAACCCTTCATTTGTCAAGCAAGTAAAGAGTGTCTGATTTTCTCAGATTAAAGAAAAGAATGTAAAACATCCAGCCCATTTTCTAGTTTTACATGCAGATCTGCAGCTTGTAAAACCTGAAATGGCTCTAAAACTGCTTCACAGAGAGAAGTCTAATTCCCAGCCTTGAGTACTATAACAAAAAAAAGAGTAAACTATTTGTGCATGCATGCACATATTATGCACAAATTCTGTTATATGTATAAAAGCATTTGTCTTTCAACTACTTTTCATCCGGGTGATAGATATGAGGTTTGCTTTAATGATCGAAGGTTTAAACTTTTTTCTTACCCTCTCTTCCAGGTTTCCATCTTCTCCCACTGGCTCTTTCCCGTCGGGGGCGTCTTTGAGGGCAGGCACATGCTTCTTGTGTGCAGGCTCGCGGTTGAGTGTGGTGTACCCTATGTGCTCGTAGATCGGGTTGATTGTCATCTTTGCGATGTACTCTGCTGCCTTGGTTTCGATATACAGGGTGATCAGTCCATCGGTCACCAGGTCGTGAATGGACTCGAAGCGTTTTTCCCCCACGAAGTGTTTCCCATCATAGTAGAGGCGGAAATTTCTTGTTTGGTTTCCAAATCTGTCTCAGAAGAGAAAGAAAAAGGGGATGAAGACAGAGAGGCCAAAACGGCTTGCCTGCATTGGATTCATCTGTGTAACATTTCACTCCTGGGTACTCTGCAGAGAAACCACAAAGCCAAAAAAAAAAGCACTACTGAGCGGAGTAGGGAAAGGCACAACCCTGAGAGAGGAAAAAAAAAAAGACCAGCTTGCCCTAAAAGGACTGACTTGTTCTCTTCCAGCCTTTTCAGTTTCTATGCTACAGCTGTGAGAGGCAAAAAAAAACTGGAATAAAAGGCACCATACTCCACCCAAGGTCCTACTACACTATCTCTGTTTCACATTGCTGAGTTATTGCACTCAATGGGTGCAAATAACAGAGCCCTCTATTTCTAATGATCAATACCGAAGTCTGATATTAGTATTAGACCTTTTTATCCCAAGTCATCACAAAAGCAGAAAAAAAGGTCATTCTGGATTTAGTGTAGAAATAGAGCCAACAAATACACTAACGCAGCTGAGTTGCCAAAACCATAGCAGTGCACTACATAAACGGAACAACGGCAATCATTCTTTCTTTCTGGGTTAACGCCAAAGGCCAATTCTTTGACTCAGTGTACAAAGTGCCTATGTGTTACACTTGTTAAGACTATGATTCAAGCAGAGCTCCATCTGCAAGAATCAAAAAGTGACAGATTCAGGAAGTCTTACAAACCTTCTTAAGATATTAGCTTGAGATTTCAAGCAACATATATTTTGGTTTCATTACAACCAACCTACCGATACCAATTACACCAACCAATTTCCGAACTAAAAAAGTGCTATATAAGGCAACTGAGAATCCTCTATTCTATCGGAAGGCAAACCTATTTATGGAAGGCAATTAGAGAAAACACTGACAGGGGAAAAATGTTTCTACATAAAGGAAACCACAAACTGTCTTTTTATACTACTATATTAACAGAAGAAATGTAGATTTGCATTTCAAAACCTTGTTCATGTTTGAAAGAACATGCATTTCAATGAAACAAAACTACTGAGGTTCATAAATACAGACATATTTAAAAAAATCATTGCATACTACAGCAAAGTATGTTGAAAGAAATTACTGTTTGGGCCACCAGCTTCGATTCTATGTTTTGTCGCACGAGAGACAATCAATAGAAATAACTGGATAAGCTGCATTTTCACCCAAAACATTTAAAAATGTGATGTAAAAATAGAATGACAGATTTGCTAATATCTATATTTTTATTAGAAAATTAGGAAGAAAGAAAGAAATTCTCTCTTAAGCCCTGCATCAGTAACACCCAGACTAGGAGTGTCTTTCATTAAAACAGGTTTATTTTGCTGACCCCAGTAAACACATTAAATGAAACATTAACCCTGCTGCAGAAGCAAAATTTGTAGAATAAATAATTCAACTTACCACAGCCCATGCATAACCAATACTGCATTTATATGTCAGCATAGATATCACTTCTACATAAACGGCAGACATTTCTCCCTCATTGAAATTCCATTTGATATTTACTGATTAACCTCTTTCTATATACACTTTAGATACTTTTTAGAGCTGACATTCATTCCTTGGAGAAATCTTCTCCAACCAGAATGCTGCTAGATATTTGTCCCTTTAAGTGTTTGAAGGATGGCACAAAGCACACAAAAAATGTTGCAAATGAAGAATATTTCCCAAATTCTTTTTGTAAAAGAACTTTTCCATCAGCATTCTTGCACTTTTTACTTTTTCTTGATTTGATTTAATTTCCTGTGTTAGCAATTTTCCAGCCACAAATGGAAGAAAAAAAACACAACATGTGGTAAGAAGTTACTCGTGGCACTCTGGGTCTCTTTCAAGCCAACACCAGAGGCTTTGTGTACCATTTGTTTCCTGTTTACATCACGGAATGTGCTACAGACCGAAATGAATTCCATCAGTTTCAGAAACATTATTGTCAAAAGATGCTCTTGAAGACAAGCTTACATAAGGTTGTGCACCAAAATTATGATTAATGTTGAAAGAAACCAATGTAACAGTGTGAACATGAAAACTATATGTTATTACAGATTAAGCCATAATATACAAAGTTTTTGGCTTTTTTTTTTTGCAACACCAAAACGGATGAAGAACTTAATGGGTCAAAAATGCAAAATGAGAAGCTAACTGTAAACAGCCTCAGGAAAAGATTATTCAACTCTTTAAAGTCTATTCTCGTTTTGGTAAGCAACGTGCCATCTCGACAGAACTGGAAAATCCAGTCTTTCAAAGAAAAATATACATAGCTATTAGAAAAACCCAGGAGAACAAGAATGATCTCTCACTGGGCCTAACCAGCTACATGAAAACCTTTTATTCAAAGCACACAAGGTGGATGACATGTCTGGGGTAATGGAGTCCAGAACTAGTTTAAACAGAATTCAAAATCCAATGCCCAGCATTGACTTCAACTGAACTGAGTGTCTTCACCCACAACTAAGGGTGTTAAAAATAATTCAGTTGCCTTGACATGACAACATATTGAGGCATATGTCAGGTTTTATCTAACATGGCTACTGCCTTTAGAAAATGGTATGGGCAGCAGAAGGCTTGTTGTGACATCAATAAGAGATGCGCCTCTTCTCCACTCTGTGGTGAACTTCCTGTACATCACTGAAGAGCTTGTAACATATTCGAAGATGAAAGGTTTTAAGTTGGCAGGTCAGGGGAGCTTGTGTGCTCTTACTCACTTCATTGTGAGCCAAGATGTAAAGGGACAATGGGGGCTTCCAAATTGGACAAGTACACAATTGTTTTTTCAAACTGAAAGAAAGAGACCATATTTGCAAAACATGTATGGCCATTTCATTTTACTTAGAATATCTACATTCTACTTAGTTTCAAAGTATGATTCAGCCAGTAAGGTTAACTTGACATCTGGGTTGGTGCTTTCTGCACCAAATCTATTTCAATTTAAAAAAGAAAACAACAAACATGTCTGTGTATTTTTAGGTCACCCAGTTTCACTTGCTCCTTTACCATTTCTTAATCACACGAAAGAACGCACCCGTGAGAATGCACAATGGTAGATCTCTCAAGAAAGCCAAAGGGATCGAGGAGTTTTCTATTACTCCGCCATTTTCTGTAGTAGACATTGGAATCAGCTCTTTAATACGCTAACCTTTCAGTTCGCCTGACCCCCTGTGGAGTTCGTGAAGGCAGCACAGCCGAAATGTCACCATTATATGAGCAACTTGTTTACAGCAGCAAAGACGATGATTTATAAGCAGAGGAAGGTTGGTGGTGTGCAAATCACTGGAAGATGTGTGGCTCATGGTTAACACCCAAATGTGTCCACAAACAGTTCACCCTCAGTCTCCTTGTGCTAATTATCTTGTATTCTATACATTACACTGATATTTCACAACACTGCTGAAAAAAAATCACACTGTGGTAAAAAAAAACACTGGATTTTCTTATTAAACATAAACCAATGAAAAGATAAGGCCATATTTACTTCACAGCACTTTCCATTCTAGACGCATCATTGCCTTAGCTTAAAGGCTGTTAGATTACCAGAATGACAGTTACATTTCCATTCACAGTGACTTCCTTTTCACCCATAAATGGCATTTGTCTACCAATTAATCCATACTGTAGGTTATATTAATCCTAAAAACACAATGTGATAGCTAAACCATACTATTAAAAGGCAGGAAAAGGGATACAATGTGAAATCGTTTCATAGTCTTATTAAAGTGCAAAGGATCTGCACAGTCACAATGCATGGTTTTAACAAAACATAGCATTACATTACAATGTTCAGAAGCAAAAAAAAAAAAACAGAAGAGTGCAATCTATCATTACTTAATACAGAAACAGCCATAGCACTGAGGTGACCATTTCAATGTGTGGCCAGGGGCTATGAATGGAGTAGCAGCAAGGAGGGTGGCTGTGCTCAGCAGTCAGTTCTCCTTGCCAACGCTTTTTAAAGGTCAATATCACCAGACGTCCCACAAGGTCACTGGCGCAGTCTGAATGGCTTTTACCTCAGGTTCCCACCCACCTCAGCTCTCCAATCAAACCAGTTTGCGGGACTCGGTTCAGCCTGAAGGGGGAATGCCTAGTCAGTGTTTTGGAAAATGCTGAATATCTGGGTGTCAAGGGATAGGAGTGTTGTGTGGTGAAAAGATGAACTTTCCAAGCTACAAGCAGAAGCTACAAAGTTATCTTTAGGCGCTGTCATTTTATGAAGGACAAGCTAATGGCAAAGTATAGTTTCCAATCGTTCATGCACCATTTTCATAACAATGGGCTCACTCTCTTCCTGTGTGTCAAATGTGGGGAGGCAAAGTCTACTGTACCTCCTTCATTAACTCCATTTACATTTAATAATTAAATTTGAGGTAAGCAGTCTCTTCTGTAATCCAATTTTACACTCCAAGAGGCAACTTCAGCTTAATTGTAGGAGATGCAGCTTTGAGAAACCAGTGACTTTACCATAAAGAGCAAATTGCATTAGATGATACAGCTCTCAAAGAAATTAAAATATATAGGAATAAAGTGGTATTTTAATCTGCTTTAATCCAGTTACCCTCTACTTAATGCAGTTAAAATGTGAGAGAATATCTAGCAAAGGGAAGTTAAATTAGAAGTGATTCAGTAGCTGAAACATTACAAACTTATTTCAACAAAGAAGAGGCTTGAAAAGTTTTCATTTTTCTTAATTTTCCATTAAGCACAAAAACAGTCATGAGTGCTGAGAACATCCTTATATAGAAGCAAGCTAATCATTTTAAATATGGCAGCATATGTTGTCAAGACAACCAACTTTCTTTTACGTCTGCCGTCTTATTCATAGTATACTTAACCCAAAATGATTCATATCACTAATTCTAATAAATGCACATTTTAAGTAGTCTAGAACATCAATATTTTTTCATAGGTGCACAATTTTATAAGCTAATTGTAAACAGTTCTAAATAGCAATGCATCTGCAGTGATACTTCACAGATATTTTAGACTTTTTCCAGAACCACGAATTTAAAGAAAATGTTCAAAACAAATCAAGGCAGACTTGAAAGATTTCGCAAAGATGTGCAAGCATTAGACAGACCACATGGGGATACCCGAGTTCAAATACGCCCAAAGATAAGAACATCTCCACAGCACTGCCAATGAAAAGAAGCCACAACCTGACCATTTTAGATAAGCTAATTCATTTTATCATGCGCCATATAACTTATAACAACGCTGATATTTATGTACTTGCCACCTGAGAGACTACATTTAAACAACAGAATGAATTAAATAATGTATTTAAATAGAACCATTTCAAATTAAATACACAAATTAAGGCATCCTTTATTTTGGATTGCATTAATACATCATATAATGATGTTCAAAGATAGGGATAGCTACTGTGTGACAACCACAGAGTCACCTCTGTAAAAATATCTACATGTCTATACTTGTAATTGTAATCTATGTTATTGTCACACAATAAAAGTTTAATATACTGTATCTGGGCTTTAGATGAATGTGTGATTTATGGAATATAACTCTGCAGTATTATAGTTCTAAGACAGCTGCTACTAAGATCGAACAGTCATGTACAAATCAAATCAAAGACAGACTGTGGTTACACTGACCGTAAGGCTAATGTGTAGGTCCCAGGCTGCCTCTGGCTTTCACGAATGAGATAACATCCTTCTGCAACACTTAGCAGCTGATCAGCCTCTTCCCTTGAAATCATGCCATGGTACCTTTTGGATAGTAAAAATAAAGCACTGTTTATACCAAACCAGAAGTATTCTTTGATTGATTTTATTTTATTTTCATAATCCTCCTAAAAAAAGAAGACTCTTTAGAGGGCCATGAGGGTAGCGGGAGATAAGATTACTCACTCTCTTCCATAGTATTTGGGCCTGTTTTCCACCTGAAAAGAGAGAGAACAGGAAATCCGTTCAGTACAGTACTTTTTAAAAGAACCTGCAATCTTATTCTTCAAATAGGAAATTATCAAGATGGATGTGGAGGTCCTGTTGCAAAGGACACTAGAAAGGATGCTTGTAAAAGTGTTGCAAAACGGGTATTTATCAGGTTATTTGAACACATTTGTGGATTCCTTCCTTCCGGAAGTCTAATTTCCTCCATTGTGGAGTCCATCAATACAGCTGAAAGATCAAATTACTTTAAGAGCCGGCAGTAACGCAGACCACAGGCATCAGCTGGTGCTAATAGGAAATCTATTTAATGTGGAGCTGAGCACAAGAAAGCAGAATTAGTCTACAGGATTAGAACTTTAAGAGAAAAGACCATATCCCCGCCTCCGTCTTATTTGATGGCTCTTTATGGCTTACGAGACGGGAATGTTTTTGCAATTTTGCTCCAACAGTGCGTGTTCGGCTCAAGAGCACTAATATGATCAACAACACGCTGAGGAAACAAACCCTGTGGTCCAGATATTTAACCTTCTTGCTGGCTGGCGGTGTGAACATTAATAATCAACCTGAGCTGTGGGTCGTTGCAGAGGCAGACTGAAAGCTGCTTGCTTAGCACTTTATCACCCAAGATCCCCCTCCTACTTCTGGGCTGTATGTGGTAGATTAAATTGAAGATTGAAGAAACAAAAGGCAAGGTGGGGGTTGTTTACTTTGCAGCACACAATTTCCAGAGATATCATATGAATTTTAATGGGAAAACCTTTCGACGCATATATAGAGTTACCAAAGCTGAACATATTGGTGCACATTAACTCCAGAATGTGTAGAGCTTCATCATCTACTGTGCTTCAAGCATTCCCAACATAGCCAGTGTACCGATGATGCTTCAATTGCATAATAATCATTGGTTAATTCTGTTTTTATGATAAAGTATAAGAATTATGGATTTAACAGATTAGGATACATACATTTCAGAATGTTATCTGGTTGCAGAATGTAAAAGGACTTCACCTTACTTTGTCACAAAGGAGAATGTTAAAGCTAACATTTTCACTAAGGCTGTTCTTTAAGCAAAATTCCGAAGAGAGACAATTTATTCAAACCCCGACATCATTCTGGAGGCAGAATATAACAGGAAGTGAAATTAATGCGAGAGTAATGAACAAGATAATGAATTAAATCAAGAGGGCTGCAAAGCCAATAAATCAAAACAACTGTTTTCCAGAGTACAACAGAATTCGATAACCGTGCGAGGCGCAAACTACACTATCACCAGGTGGTACATTGTTATTCATAAAGCATTACCTATGGGTATTTTCATACAACCTTTAACTATTTTTCACTGCTACACCAAAACAGAATCCCTTTCTTGATTACATGGTACACTATCCCTTTACAGTATATTAAGCCACGTATGAGCTCATAGCTGTGTGGAAAAATGTAAGTAAAACGTTTCTAATTCTAACACCTAAAAATTAACTTAACTGTCACTGACTATAAGAATTGGTAAAAGAATTGAGAAAAATTGCCTATTTTCTTAATTCTCATATCTAAGTCTATAAAATAGTCTGTCTTTATGTATAGCCCTTGAAATGATTTCACACAAGGACAGTGTGCACTAGATATTCAGGCAGTTGGAATATGGTATTTGCAGCATGCTCCTCAATGGATATTTTCTATTGATTCATTCGTACATTAACCTTGACTGTCATTCCCAATAGGTATTAATTTATCCAAACTAAAGAATGCCGGTGCATTACCAATTAGTTATATTAGCAGTAAAATCTGAAATTCACTCTTTAAATACAGCGGAAAATTCCTGAAAATAATAAAATTAAAAATTCCTATTACATTGTTAAGATGAGATCAAGGAATAAAGGGAATGTAAAGTAACACTTAGGTGATTTTAGTCTGTCAAAAAATTAACAGTTAGCTTTTGGGATTAGGTGAACCTTGTCTGTTAGTTTTTTTACTGACCTAAGGTATCTGTTTTCCCTCTAAAGGACAACATGTTTTAACAGAGAATAATTAGCTTCAACTCCACACAAGAAGCCCCTGGGCTACCAATGAAAAAAGATGATTTTCACAGATGCCGAGTCCATCGGTTTCAGTGTACTGACTAATTTATAGGGGCATTTTATCAAAATGGGCACTCCTAACATTAAACAGCTTACCGAAACAATGCAGGGAGGCACTGCACATGCAGTGGCTTTGAAATTCACTCATTTGTAAACTGGGTCAAAAACGTAACCTCACCAAGCACCACGTTTATAGACGTGAAGTCTTGAAGAATTGTTATTACCAAATAGTGTGAAACACAAAAGAGAGGCTGGAATTTCAAAACAAGCTCTCTCTCAGTACTGAATTGTCATGTTCCTTCCCATGTAAATAAACTATAAGCATGAACCTAGAGCCCGAACAGCATTCTTAAATAGGGCAAGTTCTCACTTCCTAATTGTGCTTGATACTGAAGTGCTGAAAGCAACGGTGGACAGTGTGAGATATGTTGAATCAATCATAATAATTAATGTCTACAATGATCGATATCGACATTTCTTTTGGCAAAGCTAACGGAATTTCAGCAGCGTTAAAATTCATCAGTAGTGAGAACTCTAGGCCTCCTAAGCCCCTAATTATTATCGGAGAGAATGCTAACTATTGCTGGATGCAATTTATTTTAAAACTCAGGCCTGTGCTCTTCAGTTCCTGGAATCTGATATCTTTCGTGCCACATGTGATTCTTGTTAGTTTTATACCCTTAGAATTTTCAAATGTATGCTTTTAATATGCAAAAACATAAGCATCACAACAAGGATGATATAAGCCAGTTATTGCCACAATTCTGCTAGTTTATCATTTCAGCCTTTATTAAACAGAAACAACATCTTACTTTGTAGACCTTTACCTATTTTTAACACACAGCTACATAGCAGCTTAAAAATAGCACTATATCTCTCTTCACTTAAAAGTAATGGACAAAAATACCTGCAGATGTTTTTCAAAAACATTAAGACAACAGAAAATGTTGCTAAGACATACATAGAATAACCAAGAGCCAGGCAGTCTTAAAACAACTCCTTTGCACCACAACCTTGGCTGACTGACCTCGGCTGAGAGCTGATCAGGTTCATTGTGTGATCGCTGACAACTGCCAGTGTTCCAATGTCCAGGCGGTTTTTGGCTTTAAAGATCTTGCAAAAAATGTTTAGCTTATGGAAAACAGTTCCTTGGTCTAACATTTCTGAAGTCTTACACGAAAAACAGGTTTTACAAGAGAAACATGAATAATATCTACAATTGGACAAAATACAGCTTAAAACGTATATCCAGAAAAGTATGCTAAATGACAATACTGTCCTTGCCATCAACACAGAATCTTACACCCTTTTCCTATTTGCTTTAGACCAACGTTTTATACGGACACTGGAGCTCAAAGACTGAGTTCATCAAACCATAGGGTTCCATCAATTATACCCTTCACCTACGCGTTTCCCCAATTCTGATTTCATCAGTTAATCCATGTTACCGGCGTTGATTATTTTGAAAGTTATTATATTTTCATCACAACACAGTTTTATTTTTTAATCATCTGCATGCTCCCTCTTTACACCCATAACCCTGTGAAGGTAAGGTTAATGAAGACTAATATGTTAAGCCTTTTCACCATTTTCAATTATGCCCTGTTATAATGTATGCTGCATTGTACAAGAACGGCAATTTATAATTGTTTTGATGATAATCTGATTTTGTGTCTGTAGTGTTCTTCAGAGCAATAGGTTAGTATTTTTGGATATGAAAATGAACATGCCCAAAAGTGTTGTATCTAAACGGTCTGATTATCTTGGCCTTTACCATTAAAATAGGTTTACTATTTTAAATATAAACAAGATTATTTTACTTCCAAGACATGAAATCAAAAGTTCAATTGCCATTACTATTTTATTTTGTAGTGTTTCTTTGCTTGTTCTTGCACAATAGGATTATTACATTTTAATGTGAAATAATATACAGAAGCACGTACAAATCAAGAAACATTTACAGTTAACTCATACTGTATGTCCAGTCATAAAACAATGCAGGTCAAGACTGAAGACTCATTCCAGGTAAAATAAATCTTGATCTAAAGGCAGAGCTTGTTCAAAGACAGGGTACTGAAAGTTTAATAAAGGACAGGCTTTATTTAAATTCAATAACATCATCCAAAGAGTTCAAATTTCTCCACTGCCGAAAAAGATTTTACTGCTTTATACTGTCAAACAAAAATCACATTTTTGTTACAATTAAATAAGCATTTAAGTCCAAAACACTGTGCTAATATGTTGTGCATTGCCTATAATTAATCACAATTTAAATTAGGTAGCATAAATACTGGATGGCTTGAATTAAGAGAGTAAAACATACAAAACAAGTTAAAGCAAAGGTCTTTCATTATTAGCTACATTATCAGTCACATGAGCAACAATTTAGCAACTGCACTTTGTTTCATTATTCAAAGCGATTTTTTAATGCTTTTTAAAAAAAGATCAACCCCACGTTTTGACACGCAATTCACATAAATTAGCGTGCATCAGACTTAATAAATCGTCTAATTAAGTGAAAAGGCAATCTGCAGAGACTCACAGCTGAGGGCTATAAACATCATACCTCACACATTAATAAAGCAATGGGTGCTACAGTCTGTCTGCTTCCCATTGAAGGTTCTATTAACATTATAATATTTCAGCCTTGGTGATGGTACAGAAATCACCTAAAATACCCCCAAAAGATTTGGCTCTCCTCTTTTTAAGCACTTTAATCCATATTAAATACCTGGTATATGCTTCCACCCTGTGCTGCAGGGTGGTAGCCATCAAAATATCTGACAACAAACAAGCTGTTCTGTCTGGATTCATGTCAGACTGACAAATAGCATTGCCAGATACATTTCTTTCCCTTTACCACACCAAAAAGCAACATTCAGTTTTAATAGATAAGGGCCTTCCTACACACATTTCTGCAAAGCCATGACAAGTGATTGACAGTCACACACTCTAAGCTCACTGGTACACCGTCAAGCTCATCCTATTTCACATCGCTGATAAGAAATGTAAATGAAGAACACACAACCATTACCTTAAGGTTTGAATTATTCTGAATAATTACTTGATAAAAATAAAAAACTTGTGCATGTGTTAATTAATGTATCCCATTAATTCTGGATTTGCTAGAATGCAAATCACTGAACAGAAAGCTCCCCAAAAAAGCTCTCGTTTAACAACCTCTGTAAGTGTAGGCTAATTAGTGACTATAGAAAGAAAAACAAAGGTAGGAAGAAGAAAAGGCATTCTGCTATTCATTCTAGCTGCACGTCCAGCTTATCACAACTGTTGCAATTCTGGTTAGCTTTCCTTAATGTCGTAATGCACAAATGTTCAAGCAATAAAAGAACCTCAATATTGGTTTACACAATACAAGACTCTCTCATTGGAGTTCTGTGTTTTTTAATATTTATTGTTGCATCAACATCAATTAGCATGATATACATGCTGAAGCTACAGTATCCTATAAAAATCATGTTTAAGATTGGGCATTTTAACAGAGTGAAATTTCAAAGGTTGCCATCTATCAGTAGCTATTACTGTGCTTTTCACCAAATCACTTCAAAGCGACAGACAAAAATGATAAAAATGCCAAATAAAAGGAATTTCTAAACTGTAATAATTATCCATTTCTAAATACAGGATGCTTAAATAAAAGTCATACTGTATGTACAAAAGCAAAGTGTAACAGCAGTTACTTACCAGTTAGGAGAAATGCTGAGAGCTCTAAAACCAAATTGTAAAAGTACATCCTTTATTTTCAGGGAGTCTCCGCTATAAATGGTGACCAACAATTCCTAAGTGTAGATACAACTTAGGCTATATAAGAGACTGATAAACTGGCTTTATTGCCCACAGCCTTGGAACACTAAGCATGGCAGTGTTCTGTGATTTTAGAGTCTGATTATTAACATAAGGAATCAGCAGGTCCTAGTTATGGGAGGCTACAACCACAGAGAAATGTAGATGTTATAAGCTTTATTTTAAAATCTTGAATCAAGCAGGGAGCCAATGGGCACAGGCTAGTTGCACAGTCATTTGGTTGTTACAAGTGTGACAATATGTTAAGGAAAGCTCCTAAGATTCCACCTCCATATCTTAACTAAACAATTTAGTTAGCTGAGAGACGACTGAAAGTGCAGAAAATGTTGTACTTTAAAGTTGATTATGCCCTCCCAAAAGCATCATATTTATTTTAGCAATTTTCAACATCCATTTTATTATAATAGCCAAGCAACGTTGAAACGAAATTAGAAAGCTATCTCCCAGTTCAAATGATAAATATAACTTGGTCTCAAAAACATAAGTTTACCTAGTCTTTTCATACTATGTCCCACAGGGGCAAGAAATGGCAAAAACAGAATCGGACCAAAAACAGATATTTGTGGAACGTCTCATGTGATTTAGATAGGGGATGTCTCCTTCTGTTTGAGGCACAAAACCGGAATGTGGACAGTACACAACTTGACAACCTTACTTGTTTTTCAGGCCATCCAATAAAAATACGATGGTTAATTGTATCAACTACTGCATTTTGATCTTACCATCTAATCAGTCACTAAAGCTAAACCCACATAAAAGAATAACAGCACGTTATTTCCTACTCTGACAACTGTTTCACCGCTGTGGGCAGTATGGAAACAAGACTAAAGTTTCTTATCTATATTATTACATGCCAGGAGAATATTAAGGATGTCTATATGAATAATAGACCGGCCAAGGAAAATTCTGATCACCACTCAGTTTCATACAGGTCAGTTTCGGCCTGTAGATGAAGGCACAATGTGCACAAATTTGTCACCCAGAGAGGTCACAAAGCCAAAGTCTCTTTGCATTCAGTACATTACACTCTGCTCTTTTCTTACTCAGAAGACAAAGGAGCATCAAGTGATGAATACCATCTTTAACAAGCCCCACACCCATCGCTTTGGCCCTTGTTGGACAGAAACCTACCGGGTTTTTAAACTGAAGAGACTAACCTTAAATTTAGGAAGAGGGGCTGTGTTTTTACACAAGTAATGGGAATATTTATTTCATTTGTGTGGTACCCACCAGGCAAAAGAAACTTGGGACTTACTTCATATCTTGGTACATAATTTAGTATACAGAGTTTTCTTCCTGTTCGTCATAGGGTTAGTTAGGGTTTATTTCTCTACATTCTGACAAAAGCGCACCATGCCAACAAGCAACACAGACAAAACCACTTATAGAATAAACATCTACTAATGAGTATATACAAAAGTACAACTTTAGTAACCTAGTATTTAACTAGGAATTTGTAGAGAAGGCTGCACATTTCAGATTCTTAAACTTTGTTTATTATTAAAACATTAACAATGTTATGCATAATTAGCATTATTACCTCATGAAAATATGCATACTAAAATGTTTTTACATGCTTACAATTTCACACAAATCAATAATCATTGGAAACAACTTTTCCCATCTCGCTTGTGCACTTGTCTTATGGATCTGGGGACCACATTTCTTTGAGAGACCAGGTAAGTTGCCTCCATGAAAGGCAGAATTCCTTTAAATTCTGTAAACGTCTGCAAACAGTTTTTTTTTAAGTTGTTGCTTGTTTATTTGCTGAAACCACACTGAGGAAGAAAGAAGGCACGTCACCAGGTATTCCTGATAATCAACCATGATATTCACTTTTATTAATTTGCTTGCTAAGTAAACTTGTATCAGGACCTTCCTTTTAGCTAAGAGTTTACCTAATTCATTATTTAAACATAAAAAACGATCTGCTAACTTTTCTATATTATGTATTTCAAACTGATTCAAAACCAGCATCCCTAAAATAGGTATGGGAAGCTGGAAACAAACCTAAAAATGTATATTTTACAACAGTAGGATATAATACTTTAAAGTTAATGGTTCATTGTTGTCTGGAAATGGTCACAGCTCTCTTTAACCACTGCTTTAATAATTACAGTACACCTCAAGGATCAATTTCTAAAATGCATGAAGGTATTCAGAACTACAGGAGATCCAGCAGAATTACCTCAGAAAATGAATAATATTTTTTGTTTAAACTTTGTAATATCTGTTTTTGTTCTACATACTCCCATTTGTAAACACATCATCTTTAAGACAACTATAAGTTGTCTTAAACATAACATATTCATAGTGTGAATATCAGATTGCAAAATTTCATTAAATTAAAAGTAAAGCTGGGATATTCAAGTCACTGTTGATAAAACTTATATTTTGCTTTTTGAATATTTTGCTGCAGATCATTCTGAAAAAAATACCCTTTAACTTTTGAACATTATCCATCTACGCAAGATAACGTACTTGTAATGTGAAACACCAAATGTGACAAAGACATGTAAATCACGTTATGTTTTCATTAAGAAGAGTCTTTTAGAAGAGATTTTTTTAATGAATTACACTACCAAGCCCAAAGCACGAGTAAGAGTATCAATGCAATTATCAACCCACATTTAACATTAACTGGTTCGAAACAGAAGCAAACAAAGTTTCTAAGAACATTTTATTTGTTGATAAATTTCAAGACCAACTATTAATATAATGGGCAGTGTGCCTCATAGAAGCACGTACTCATTACTCAGAAAGAACAGAATAATTATATAAACCTGCAATTAAAACATTCTGCATATCAAAACCAGGGGAAATTATCAAGTCCAGGGTAGGAGTGGGTAGTATGGCCTATAACATTTTGCATAAATCTCACTAACAGTGATTGGAGAGTTAAAGCATGAGAATCATGACTCATGTCAGCATTCATACTAAGGGCCTCTACACAGGACATGGAAAAAGACGTCATGTTTAAGGAGTTATGCTGATAGAGACCACTGATTTCAGAAAGAAAAGATGAGAGGGTCTGGAGGTCCATAGATTATAATGAAACATACTGGTGGTGCACTAGAGACAGCAGGCGGTAAAATCTCAAATGAAGAGTCCTGTTTGATCCTCTGATTATTTCAAATCAGCTCCTGCAAGCTTCTTCCTCGCTCTGTTGAGCAGAACTTCTGTTGGGAGGCAAAACCTGAGGGATAATCCTCTACCATAAGTACATTCTCGTTGCGGCTCAGCCAGGTCTCTAGTATTGATCAAATGTATGTTAGAGTACAAAAAATATCACTGATTAAGACAACTTGCATTAAAAAGTGCCAATTAGAAGGAAAATAGGTATCGCATTTATTAGGCTTCTAAAATTCATTGGCATTGGTATTGGTATTGGTAGTGTAATTAAAAAAAAAATAATGTATTGGATCCACAAGGTTTTGGAAGCATAAACATTCCACAAGTGGGGGTTTCATGGTCTTAAGCCCTAAACCACATGAGCAGAGTTTATGAGGTGGAGTAATTTGCCATCCTTTCAAGCTATTCACCCTTGGATTACGGTGGTTCACAACCAGCTCAAGTGACAAGTGCAGCAAGTTTGTTGCTCTCAAATGAATCCTCAGTGGAGGCCATTATGTACAGTCTGGGCCCCTTTGGAGACATTTGCAAAACGAGAAGCTGAAGCTTCAGCAGGCCGAGAGATAGATCTGCTCTTTTCCTGCAGTGTGTGGGCTCTACTGTGAGAGGCTGAGGCATGCTGACAGCGCACTAGCAAAAGCAAAAGCAACACAGCTTCGAGTCCTCTTTGAAAGCTGCCTAGAGCATTACAATTACAACAGACACTAAGAAAAAAGATCCTCCATTTTCGCTTCTATTTTTTATTTTTTTAAAAGGCAAGAGCAACCCCAGCTGTACATCTTGTTCCTCTGCTGAGGCTACTGTCATGCCAACAATCTACTAATCCACAGTGAAACACTAGGATCATGAGAGGTCCTAGTTTGACTGATGTGTCTTATTTTGTGGGGAGATGATAATGACAAGAAGACCCTTTAAATGTATGGGCCAAAAAGGGAGGGGGGGGGGTGGGAACATGGTACAATGATAAATGGCAGCTGAATTATTCCAATGCATTGTGGGATTCAAGAGGTGGACTCAGCCTGCCTAATCTTTCAGGTTTATACAGACAGAAGAGGAGTCAGGAGGTGAGTGACTGGCAACAGCACTCTTACTGTACACATAAAGCTCAGAACAGGGCTGAAAGCTGAATAATTGGACCAGTGGCCATACTCCTCACATACTCACCTCACAGGTGCACGTGACCCGCCTGGGATGCGGTGCCTCTTGCTGCAACTGGTACACTGCCGTACAAAAAGGATAACACGGTCAGTAATTGAGCCAGGAGCTTTTCTTCTGTGCTCTCAAGTACAGAAGAAAAACTCTCTGAACAGAGTTCAGAACACAACTCCTCCTCCTCAAACACTGCCATGCACATTACTTTACAATGAAAAACATTAATAACAAAACCATGAAATTAAATTAAGCGATACTTACAGTAAGACTTCCACACAGGTGGTCTATATTCATCGTTATCTAGAATAAAGACATACAAATTACAAAAAAAGGTTTTGCATAGATGAAGCTTTTAAGCTCGATTTTAATGTAGTGCTGCAAAACAAACTGTTTGGCATTGGGATTGAACAAAATTCACTAAATGCGTCAAACTACATCAGACAAGTTTTATACAAGACGATGTTTTATACTTGATTTCAAGATATTTGTAGGTTGTGTGGTCCATTAAATAAAGAACAGCCAAGATCTGTTTACTTGCAGAAAACACAAGTCCAAGTACTGCCCAATGTGGATTATAATATGATTAGCATTTAACTTTTTAAGTCTTTCCAAGTTTTACAGCCTTTATATTGCATCCCAAATATCCTGCCAGTTATGCTTTTGTTTATAGATTGCAGGAACCCATCAACATGATCGAAGACCTGTGAGCATCAAATGTATGTCACCATTTGTTGGACACACACATAGGCCAGATGGAAAACGTACCCAAAAATCTTTTTCAAACTGACTGACTGCAACGCAGATTGCAGTTTACTTTTTGTAAACGTTATACATCAAGGAAATGTCTCCTCCTGAAAAGCCCCTATTGTTAGAAGTTTGAAAACGCCAGTGCTCTCATGACATCAGCTCCAGATCTAGCCCACAAACACTGAAAGAGCTGGTTCCCTTAGCAACAGAATGAATCAAGCAAAACTGTAAAACAAAAAGCTACAGTTTGATGCACAAATGACCCCAATATTACACAACAACAAGCATTTTACTCAGACGTGAAGTTATTAAATTCCACTGGTTAATCAGATTTTCCAAATGATGATGGATGCACAGCACAAATAATTTACTTCCAACATGTCTACAAAAGGTCTAAAAAGCCAGAGATTCCAAAGAAAGGTTTCAAATGAGAGGAGGCCATTTGACCCATCTGGCCAAATATCTCCTACTGGGACTCAGTGTCGTCTGATTCTCATTCCATCCTGGACTTAATTACCTTATTTGAACCAATATTTCACTTAAATGGGCAAGATTACTATATGTTTCTCTGCTTTCACTCATCCTAGGAATCCTAATAAATTCTATAAAACCAGGTGGACTGCATACTCAATGCACTTACCTCAGTTTATCATGCTTTATCGTGCTCTTTTTATGAGCAATTAAGAGTTTCATATACCCTGTCTATGGCCGTCCATTAACGCTGCTAAAAAAAGACTAGTTCAAAAAGAGATACGAGTCAATGTATCAGAAATCCTAAAAATCTTTCAATTACATGTAAATTATTCACTTATCTCATTGACTAGCCTCCCTTCACGGTACCTCTTCTAAAGCCCCGTCCTTTAATACTACCCTTCTCTGGGGGCATGACTTGCATATAGAGGTCAGAACTACACAGTCCCTGACCACCTTACAGGGCCTCCTCCACACTCATCTGTGATCGTCTTCTGTTTAAAGTGCTCTTACCTTTTCCCCTTACTCCCACTACTATCGTTTCACAATAACTGTAGAACTACACACCACTGTCCCCGTGTCAGCACACTGCCTGTATGTCACTTTTGTTTTGTGCAATTTAAGTGGTCTGTCATCATCTTCCTGTCACCCTGCATGAATCCTGGATCTACACCTTGATCCCCTTTCGAGAAACACTGTACAGTCCTCTTCCTTTCCAGTTGCTCTTCACTTGGATCTATTCACACAGGTCGCCATCTCATCCTTAACTCTTCGCTCTGTGCCTTCATTAATCACCAGACATTGATCACTATTATGTATTATGTAACTTTATTTTGTAACTTTAATTTTTTGGCATATTCCCCAGTGAGCTCACAGAAAAGACATTTCATTGCCAGCAATTACTGCTGCACGCTGTATTGTTGTGCATTTGATAAATAAACTGATTGATTGACTGATTGACTGATTGATTGAACTGGAGCATGTTTGAGATTTGTATTCTATCATGTCAGGCCAGCAGGCAAACAGATTCCAAGACAAACTATAAAGCTGAAGGCACCGTTTCATTAATGTATTATTATCTTGGGAGACAAGTAATGAAACTTGTCTCTTGTATTAAAAAACTACAGTTTTTAATATTCATTAGTGTACAATTGTGGAACACAAGCATGAATCATACACACACTTACAAAGACTAACAATTATTTTCTGGAAAATAAGATGCTTCTGAAAACCATTTTGAGAAATTACATTCTAAAAAATAATTGCAAAAATGGTACTTGGCAGACCTAATGACATTACATACAGTCCGTGTATTATACCAACTTAAATGACTGAATTAAAATACTTAGTTGATTACATCTTAATGCAATCACTTACAATCGTTCTAATCGTTATTACTATTATTGCACAGCATACAGCTGAATAAGGCACATTTATAAAATTAAGTCGCCACCTGGTGGCGCTCAGTACGAATTACACTCAATCAACTGTGGCAACTTTAGCTCTTCCATTTAACATGTCATTTTCCAGGTATACCATAATTAAACGGCATGATCTACTGCACATGGGCCAATTAAATAAATCAAAAATCAATTCAGTATTCCAAGTGTTTGGTAGATAGAAGGTTTGTAATGGTATTGTCTAGAAAAAACAATAGTTCTGGTGGGTAGCTGCGTCACCATGCGTAGGCTGCAAAGGAACAAGTAATAGGTTTATTCCATGCTGAAAAGAGAAGAAAGAAAACACAGTGTTTCGGCTTTGGAGCTGCCTTCTTCACCCAAAGAAGTTTTCTTTCTTCTCTTTTCAGCATGGAATAAACCTGATTTCTTGTTCCTTAGATAAACCAATGTTGCCTACCCCTGGTAGCAGACGCTTGCAAAAAGCATTTGTCCATCATGTGTCAGCATGTGTCATGTGTCATGTGTCAGCAGGCACAGGGAACAAGGTGTGATTACACCCTAGAAGAGACTCCAGTCCATTGCAGAGCATATTTACAGTACATTCAGTACTTGCACATTGTAAGGCAATTTGGTGATCCCAATTAACCTGGATAAGATGTCTTTAGACTACAGGATGAAATCAAACCAACGACAGAAGAGCCACACTGACCCAGGGGAGAATATACAAACCCCATACAGAGGGCTGTGAAGCAGCACTAATCACAACAACAGAATCTTCTAATACTTTAAGTTAAAAAAAAACAGTCAAGAACTGTAAGCAGACTAATAAAGTTTAAAATAAGAGAGCAAATGTACTAAATTGCCTTACATTTCACATGCAGCCATGAAAGTGAATTAGCAGTGAGCAGCATTTTCAGTGAAGATGAAAAACAAAGCATTGTAGTTATTGAATGGACTATGAGAGCAGTAGTCAGCCAGTCCAGACTTTGTATCAAAGCATTTCCTGACAGCAAGACTACAATTCACAGGTGCACTTCTCACTGCGTGATCAAAGTTTCAATATTACTGCTCTCAGCTGTCAACAATGTTGATCTGTTGGGGCATACAAGGTGGTGTTTCCACAATGTGCAAGCCCCAATCTCATTACAATCAAACTCTGGGAGTCCTTTTCTTTTGATAAAAGTACTAATGATACAGAGAAAAGACTTGCAGTTCTGAGCAGAAAATGAATGGTTACTCTTTATTTACCAGTATACTGTATGTAAAGGTTTTCCTTGCACTAAAACAGTGTCTCCTGGTGGCAAAACAACTGGTTTCATTATTGAAACCCTTCAAGTTTAATCTTTAACTGGGTGTTTTGTGATCTTTATCATTTAATTATTAACTAAAATTAAAGAGTTACAGTTGCTACTACTAGTTACTAGTAATTCTTTGCATTTCTACTGTAGTTTCCATCTCAAAGTAGGACAGCAGATCAGGCGGAGAAGTGGGAATTTACTTAACCAAATAAAATGAATTAAGGGAAAAACATTTAGATGGGCCAGACAGTACCAATCAAAATGGAACTGAGCCAGGACATCAGAGTAAAACCACTACACTTACGATATGTCACGGGATTTTCCTATGACCTCAGTTTAACATCTCTTCCAAAACACAGCATCTCTTAAAGCACACTGTTCATAGTCAGCAAACCAGAGAAATGGACAGGAAATTCTGGTGTTGAAGGCAGATCGCCACTAACTGGTCCACTAAACACTAACCAGTAACCTGGTTTTCCTCAGTCTCCCATCCCAGCACGTGTGAGATCCAGCCTCATTTAGTTTCTGAAACCTGTTGAGCTCAGGTTACAAGGTGGTTGCTGTCAATCCAAAAGAAACTGATCAATACCTTTTTGGTGATTTGTGACTGAGATGTTAAGGGTCTTGTACCACAGAACCAGGCATAAATTGCAAAGGAAAAAGAGTAAAGGTTTATTCCCTGCTGAAAGGAGAAGAAAAGAAACACATTTCAGCTGTGGAGAAGGCTCTTTTCAGCATGGAATAAACCCTTACTTGTTCCTTAGCAGCCTATGCATGCTGACACAGCTACCTACTTCAAATATAAATTGTATTTATGTTTTCAAATATCAATGGTTTAGGAAAAACTAAGAATAATGAGGTTTAAAAAAAACTTTAAAAGTGATCTGTCTGTTCTTCCCAATGGTTCACACAGGACTATCTACAAATAACAAAACCAGCATTCTATCACATTTAAGCTTTCATACTTTGCCTCTGGAGATATACACACTGTACTGCCATTTTAGTACTGTAGTCTATGTGATTTCTACATGTATTGTGAACTACAATAAAGGGAAAAAAAGTGACAGTGTGGAAGATTTTTAATTTGCACATCTCAGCAGGATAACAGAGAGGCAGTTAAGTTTGACTTTCTTAAATCCTTCTGCTGGAAAGGATAGTTAAAACCCCTGTGTATAAACAGAGCATAAAAAATGCAAACAAGGTAATAAGGCCATGAACTGCATGTCAACATTATATGATGCACAGAGACTCCTGACAGAAGCCACAAAGCATTTTGTGTTTCTTACCAATGTTTCTATTGAAATATGGTTAATGATGTGAAATTAACATTTAGGAACTTCTGCTATACATCTATTTAAACCAACACTGTGCTCTTCCCCTTTCTTTTTTTGAATTTATACTGATGACCTAATAAAAACTGCTGACATGGCTCTATGGAGCTGCATTTTAACAAGTATCTGCAATGGTAGATTTTAAATTTTCTTTGAACATTTTCATGCAATCTGCTCATTCTTTGCAACTTATGCTTTTTCTGGTGTCCTGATACAGTGTTCCTTAGTGTGAAAATGGGAATTGTTTATGCAACCTCTGCATTTTATCACCACACATTTAAAGAAATCAAATTAATAACACAATACAACATCACCAAAATCTGAATGATTTCTACTGAATATTAGTCATCCTATATTCCCAGAATGCCATGTAAAGGAATTATTGTTTAAACAGTAACATAACACTCCTACACACTTTGTCATGTTTCTCAACAATAGCGCCTTAAAACTAATTATCACCATAAAGATTCCACATTCTATTGCTATTTGAGCTAACAATCATGGAATTTTCATATAGGAGTTATATTTAGAATTCACACAACCTATTCCAAAACAGCTAAAGCTAAAAATGCTGAAAGTACGTAACATTTCAAATTATTTTAAAAGAAAATCAGAAAATTCTCAGTTGGATACATATTCAGCTCTTTTACTATGGTAAATCTAAATTGGAAGCAAATGATTCATTCAAAGGTCACAAAATTCCTATAACAGCCTCTGTTCATGTATAACTTTGAAGCCTACATTAAAGGAGAACTGTAGTCACAATCTCTGTAACAAAATAAATTGACAGTATCACAAAATGTTACAAATTCCAAATTAAACAAAAAAATAGTGGACTTTGTGAAAGTACTATATAGTAGGCATGTTGTCAAGAGTTTGTGAAAATTGCGACATGATGCAGCCCTTCCTGTTCACGATAATCTAATATACGATATTATAAGTACAGGCTGTGCAGCAGACATTTCACTGCAGAAATGTTCCAATGTGATCTGCAGCAGAGGTAACAAGTAGTATTTGTCAAGGAAACCATAATATTTCTATTGGATTTAGAGATGTATTCAGAAACCTGGGTAAGCAAGACACTGTTTACAGAAAACCACTTTGAAGCCAACATTAACATCAAAATAATTTGTACAATGATGCTTGAGATGAGAGTCATGCTCATAGATTAACAATATCCCAGTCCCTGCATAAAGCTAGCTGGTATGTATAAGTGACAGGAGCTTGCAACAAAGTAAGTCAAGTGCTGACTGTACAAACATGGGGAGTTTGTTGTTTTTACACACTGCAAAAATTGAACTTTTTGGTTAAAGTAATAAACTACAATCAAAGGTGTTTCAATCAAATCAAGACTTAACAGGCTAAATGTGTCAGTCTGCAATCAGTACATTTCATTTTGTATATTTCCACTGCGGGTTTTGCCACATTCAGACTGCTTCACATATACCAGTGTTCAGTTTGTATAAGCACTGCAGTCATGAACACAAAATGTTCATTTTAAATAAACTGTGAACATCTGTAATCCATCAACATGAGACATTATTAGGGTGGGGTGAATACTTTTGTGAGGCAATCTAACTATCTCTAAAAAGAGACCAGCAAGAAGTTAAGAGGCACTCTTTCACTGTCGATATGTAAACATTTCTTAGAGACAGGTTTATCTAATAAAATGCTTTCAGCAAAATTCTCCTGGGTGGCTCATCCAAAACAAGTGCAAGCACAGGCTGAGCTCTATGTTCACAGGTTGGAGCCTGGCTCTTGTTGTTACCCAGCCGTAATTAGGATGCAGAACTGCTGAGTGCTGCAGAGAGCAGAGTGAGATTAATTAGACAGGGCTCTCATCTCTCAGAAACACAGTGCTCCCAGTGACCTCCTGGGCACTTGCAGGCATGTGGTGCTGTCCAGGAGGAATCCACCTCTCCTCTAATCGGTGCAGAATCTCTGGTAGGGCTCTATGGTATCCGTCACTGGTTAAAAGGTGAGTGGCTTAAATACAGGCAGGTCAGAGGCGTCTGCCTACACTTCCTCATTCTCCCGAGTACAGATCACTGGGTACACTGTGAAAAAACAACTGCCTATTGCAAATCAGGGGGAGTATAGCAAAAACAGCTGGCAACACTAACGTTTAAAAACATATCACTTATAACTGCAACAAATTCACCATGGTATGAGGTTTTATGTTGCAGATCCAGAGACTGTATTGAACAAACATGACAGTCAACTTAGTGAACTAGCATGTGTCCTCAACAAGCTTGATCAACAGGGGGCTTACTGTGAAAGTCACAAATCAGAAACATGTGCAGCCGGCCACCCTGGGAAGCAATGCAAACGGCAATGTGAGCTTTTGTACCATTGCTCCAGCCTGGACAAGCACAACCACAACCCTATTCTAGGGTTGCTACCTCTGCCTTCAAAAAAGGAACACCATAAAGAATTCCCAGTGAAAAACTGGCTTTCCTTACTGCAACAGGTCTTATCTATAATTAAACAGATGTCCTAGATTTCGTTTCAGAGACTACTGCACTTCTAAAAAAATAAATAAAAATAAATGTAACCTTGTGAAAATGATGTTCTTATTGATGAAAATGAATGCCTTTTTTTGTGGTTGGAGAGCAAGCATTTCATCTTCATCTGTTTTTCCAGCCATTTCTCCATTTGTTTACAGGCTCCATCCGAATCTATCAGAATCCTACCCCACTGTGCGCCTTCGTATTCTGAAAGTATTCTAAAAGGGAGAGTGTAGATGATTCCGATATCGCCTGTTTCCTCTGTACATTACATCTAATCGAATGCGAGAACTAACCGTGTTTGGTAATAATGTGTGAGTATGCTAACAAAAGAGTCTGCAAGACCTCATGGGGAGCAGGATAGCTCACCATTCAAGAAGATGTGAAAAGGACACGTACAACGTTAATGAGGGATGCTAAAGTTCATATCAGGGATCCAACAAAAATAAGGAACATTTAATGTCCAGGGCTATATTACAGATTTCCTGGGAAGGATGCTTCAGAAAGAGAAATAATCCTGGGAAAACCAGGACATGTGACAACCCTACCCTGTTCAATGGTCTGTGAACCCTTGATCACATGCTTCATCCCTGATCGTCACACAAAGGTTCAATGGGGCTCACGTCTGGCAAGTAGGGCATCCGTGGTGTTAACTCACATTTCTCAAAGACAGTCGTTGCTATAGGAGCAGCATTTGGACATGCGCTATCATTCTGGTATTTTGTCACATCAGGCACAGCCTGCAGGAAGGGCTGCTACTGCAGTTCCAGGACTTGTTCAATGTAGGTTCGTGCTGCAGTCAGGACGCCATAAATCACTCTCTGCAGAGAAGTGTACCAACTAGACACTCCTTCTCAAACACTTGAACCTCCAATCAATAGGGCTGTTGTACTGAACAGCTTACATATTATTCTGCATGTCTGCACTACACTCAATGCAAGACGTTCAAAAGAGCAAAAGAGGACTTGGGTCCAACTGACGTGTTGCTCCTTTATATCGATGGCACAAATGTTTTGTTCTGTTGATGTGCAGGTCATACTAGTTCCTTTGTGTCTTTTTTTTAAATTTCATCAGCCCTGGCATTCAACAGGTTAACCACATTATCTGCGCCCAATCAACTCTCTCAAGAGTGATGTAGTGCTTACGCAACAGTCACTCAAGTGTATCGCGATCTGTCATGACCAATTAATCAAGGTGATTTAGATACAAAACCGTTGAATGACATACAATACAAAGTGATCGTTTATTTGTGATACTCGATACTTCTGAGGGCTTACCAAAGTTGCTACAATAGAAAATGATTTGCTTTGATGAGTTGTGAATGTCACACGTCTTCACAATCTCAGCCAAGCTAATGGCACAACTTTCGTTGAAATGTTTTCCAAAGTTGGAACTTAGATATAAACATCTGATACCATTGTCAGCAGCTCTGGGTTTCCTGTCATACAGACAGCTTGGCTACAACACATGACCTTAACTTTTAACTTGGATTAACCTTCATTTCCTGCTCTCATCCTCCCCACCCCAACCCCCAATTCTGAGCTCTTCCTATGATCTAGTTACTTGTTAGTTGGGACAAGATGGCTGCCATCTGCTACCCCCGAGAAGCAGCTCACTGAACAATTATCTTAGACGGACTACAGTGAAGTGCTCTACTTTGTGACTTGTGCAGTGTTTTGTCATATACTTCTCTGAATTCCTGTACCAGCACTGATTATCCCGCTTTTCATAAACTTTAAATATTTATAGGATATTCATATGACATGTTTGTCTAGTGTGTGTCACGTGTGTCTAGTTGAAAGCATTTGAACAGTCCTTCTTCTGGATGTGTTTAGGTTGCAGTACCACACTGGTAGCCAAACCTACCACTCAGGTTTCTCCATATCCCAAAATGCCTATTTTACATGGCTTGTCAATACAGGCAATAGTCTGTGCAAATGGCGACACTTTTCAAATTGTAGGTGGTACTTTCCCTATGTATAAACTGCAAAAACTAGACTTGCATATATTGTTAGCATTCCTTGTTCTGGCTTGTGCTTGATAAGGAGAACAAATTACACAATGAAGGTAAGAAAACAGTTGGTGATTTTCGGGTGCAGAGTATGACAACATATACAAGGTTAAGGGTGTCTTAACCTTCTTAAACTTGTTTCAGCCTGTGACTAATGGCAAGTCTCCTCATAAATGTAAAAACAAGTAGAGTATTGCATAGTACATAAATAATGAAGAGATAGTTGGAGCAGAAAGTAGACACAGAGCTATTTTACTACAACCCTGTTTTTGCACCTACATGGACATTTGTTTCAGCTTTTACTAAAAATGCTAACAAAACAGAACATCATAGTCTCCTGCAACACTGATACCTGCATCGGTACCTAATCGGTATTATTTAGACAATATCTTTACTTTTTTTATGAAGTTGCACAAACCTTCAAATGTTATACCAATTATCTGACTTGCAGTTTCCTTAATCCTGAGATTTCAGAATATATACTTCCAAGACATTTAATCATTTATTGCTGTAGTCTCATACCAGATATTTAATTAACTATCTCATTATAAAAAATGAGTAAAGTTGTCTTAGTCTTCAAACATAAGATATTGGGACAAAGATGTTTAATTATTATATTTAGGTCTGATATTTCAAAGCCAAATTTACACATTTCTGATGTCTATTATTTTTGCATGGCAAATTCTGCACATTTTCTTTTATTGCCATATAATTTAAACTAGGGCATGTCAAACTTTTCAAATTTGAAGAGAATAAGGAGTATAGACTTGTTTTATATTATTTCACAAACTTCAGATGAAAAACAATTTGCAATCCAATGATTTTGAATAAAAAGGTTCAAGATAACACATTCTTATCTTGTTCTTACTAAGCATTTAAAGTTATTGTCCTGTTAAATAGTATTGAAAGCTCTGACAGAGCTGACTGGTAAGCTTGCGTGACTTAGCATTTTCGTGATAACTAATGTGCCGCTGCTTTGATTTATGGTGAGCAATCGATAACAAAAGCTGCCCCCCAATTAATTAAAAGATTAAAGTACAAAGCACGCTATTTTCAATTAAATCATTCCCCTGCATTAGCGCATTACGAAGATCGTACACTGCGGAGAAACATATTAGCACTATAACTTCTACAAAGGAGCTGCTGTCACACTGATACGAATTTGCGAGAAACACGCCCAGAAAGCAGACTTCTGCACAGTAAAACAGCGTAATTCCAAATAAAGCCATGCATTTTCAAGTGTAGTAGCAACACATTCACTTAGTTCGTGCAAAAGGAAAAGGTAACGTTTTCCTAAAAATTCCTAATGTTTATAGCCGGAGGCTGGAAAGACAGCAATTAACTTACCAAACACTGTTAGAGCCATTTTATTGCTGCGATTCCGATGGTATGGACAAAGCCTCTCACCGCAAACACATTGATAACTTCCCAGCCTCACGTCCTTCACGAGACCTTGTACAAGTACACTGATCTTCTACAAAAAAGACAACATCAAAAGGCACTGTCGTGACAAAACTAATTTTCCAATAAAAACGTGAACATCTTATTTCATTTTTTTAAAAGGGCATTTCACAATGAAAACATCTTATATTAAACGCAAAATGAATATAAAATACATGGAAAGTTTGATAAGATCTTTAAAGATGTAATGCACAAATGCACAATACATTAACTAGGATAAACCACAAATAAGGAGCAAAGACTACCGCCACTGGGTACTAATAAATGCAGTACTTACTCACACTGTATCCATCAGGTTTAGAGACGCCATCTTGTTTTACCACATGACCAGCTTCATCTCCACCGGGACTGCAGGCTTTCCAGGTCTTGTTACCATGGAAACAAAAATATTCCTTGCGGTGACGGTCCTCCCAAAGATGAGATCAAACCGCTCCTAACCCATTCGCAATTGAGAGCGGGTAACAACAAGCAATGCATTAAGCAATATCTTGCCTTGCCTGCATTAATGTTATGACTAAGTTACATTTCTTCCATTTCCTTTTAAGTCTATTACCGATTCCAA
Source organism: Lepisosteus oculatus (assembly GCF_040954835.1). Taxonomy (NCBI): domain Eukaryota; kingdom Metazoa; phylum Chordata; class Actinopteri; order Semionotiformes; family Lepisosteidae; genus Lepisosteus; species Lepisosteus oculatus. The sequence goes on from NC_090707.1 coordinate 17,145,520, forward strand.
CTCAGTAGTAATTCTAAATTAGATTTTAAAACCACTTATATTAATTAAAGATCTAACAAATGGTTTAATCCGCATGGATCATTCGTGTGGTCTTTACCTCTTGTTCGTTTTGGTTTCTTTCTAACCATAAGAGTAAGTACATGTGATTGTAGTTCGATGTATTGTATCTGACCTATAAAGTGCAAACTGTTTTTTTTTTTCGTATTCTGCAAACAGAATATGTGCAGTCATCTATGCATTACACACTGCATGCACTGGGCACTGTCCTACACTTAAACCTTCAAGTAGCGCAAACTATTCAAGAAAAATCAAAAGTAGCTAGTGTAACATTTTGGATCAGCACCTTAACGAAATGAATAGAAAAACGTTTTTCATTAACTATTTGTTTCTGTATTTGTTGTACTATTTTGAGCAGTTGCTTGATATTTACACCTAATATTTAATATCTCAGATTAAATGACACATATAAAAGATTCAATACCTATAAAAGCAATTGAAACACAAAGTCAGAAAAAAAGATGCCACTAAGTCTTAATAATCGTAATTGAAAGTATATTTTAAGTGTGTTTCATACCAGGCTTTCACTTAAAAGTGTCACACAACCCCAGCCAGGTAGCAAACTTTTCTGTCCAGGAAAAAGCACCTTAAGACAAAGCTTTGAATTTGGACATCATATTTAAATGATAATTAACCAAAGACAAAAGCAAAATAAATAAACAACAATTATGTCAGAGAAATCCCATTGATTCCCATTTGAGGACAGATTATTGAGTAAGAATGCTCTCTTTCCTCAATTTGTTTCACAGATGGACTAAGTAAGACGGTTTTCTGTTTCATTTCATCCTTCAATCTTAAAAAGGTATCTGATCATAGGTACAAAAATACCCAGACCCAAAGACCCAGATCTGACCCAAAAAACTCAGACAGGTCCCATAGAAATATAGTACCATATGATTCCTTTTATAGGCACTGACACCTTAACTTACACCAAAAATGTGACGATTCTATATTCTGACATGATGCATCTAAAAACAATAATTGTTATCCTTTATGTACATAGATGTGGGAGGCTTGCAAAAAAGCACAAGTAATCCTTTCATTATTCTGTCAGATATACTGTATTGTATCAGTTTCTTAATGTTAAAAGATTATATATTTTTCATATATAAGGGCATATACTGTATTTGTATAAATAAGGTAACTTATTTAACTTATTAAAACACAGTCAAGAGAAGTAATCCCAGTGGGGGTGCCTAAGTACAGTACTATAACACCAGTGTCTGCTTTTTTCATGAGCCTATGAGAACATGTAATCTGACTGGGATGCCAAGTATCAATTTAAGCAGAGTTGGCACTGAGCAAATACTGGCAAATGCTGAGGTATGCAGCATAACTGAATTCCTGTGTGAAACAGGCCCAGATCCAGCTGAAGTCATGTCATGGCAATGAGTGTAGGCGTGCTGCGATGAGTTAAAACATGCTGACTGTATTTAATAAATTAGTAAACCAGAAGCTTCTTTCAAATGGATAAGTATTCAGTCCCTTTTCTACAGCAGCCCCAAAGCGGTTCAGGTGCAAAAGAATAGTTTTACAAAATGCAAACAAATTGTAGGTTGGTCTCCTTCTGTGTTTAACTTGACTTCGGAGTAAAAGGATCTGTCTCGAGAAATGCCCTTAGAAAGAATGTCATGCAATTGAATTTCAAGCCACAAGCCACAGCTCACATAGTGAGACAGTGATATGACAAATGAACCTGGAAGACCTAGGAGCTTTTGAAACAAGTCGAGAATAAAGTGGCAGAGAAGCACAGGGGAAGATTACTTATTCCTTTGCGTTAAAGTAAAAAGTGGCTTGTACATCATACCACCCAGACACTAACTAGATCAGGCTGCCCTTCCACGTGAGCAGAGAAGGAAGCAGGAAACTGATTACAGATGTCGTGGTGAAGCCAAACGTGTTGAGGAAACATTTGAAAAGATCTATGTCACAAAGGGGAGTCTGTAAACAACAATGCTGTGGAAAATGGGGAACGCTCACAGAGGTGTTTAGTATCTACCCAGGATATCTACCCTCTGGAACTTTCCCTATTTAATTTTCTGCTACAAATTCTGTAGGTCCAGGAGTCAAAAAAGGAATGTTAAACCTTCTTTTCCCAGGTGTCCACAGCTTATTAAGGCCACCGGGATGTTTGCCCTGAGCTAATTATCAAAGAAGGCCTGTGCTCTGGAAATACAAGGGTGGGGCACACTGGAGCTAAGTGGCTTTTTCACAGAGACAGGGTGGTAAGACAAGGACCAGTCTGTCAAACCTTGGTGAAATCATAAAAAAGGAATTCTTGAAGGAAATCTTGTTGGTTCAAAAAGAAACAAGTAGCTGAGAGGATAGGTTTTTATGTAAAAGCTGGTAATCGGATTATCCACCTAACACATATAGTGGGGTAAAGTATTGGTTGAACGGTAAGAAGCATCCCTTCTTTTATTTTGTATGGGCTGAATTTGGAGAGTTATTCTGTAAACTATAAAACCCTGCTAATAAGTAAAGACAATACAAAGCATTGATGTGCCTTTAATTCTGTGTATTAGAGCAGTGGTTCCCTACTCTGGTCCTGGAGGAACACTGTTATCTGTTATTTTCCAGGCGAATTTATTCGTTTTACTTTCGGGATGTGATTGTAAATTTGCTTTCAGCTCTTAAAATTTCAAATTTCAAGTCCATCCTTCCATCCATTTTCTAACCACTTTTCCCAATACAGGGTCACAAGGGAGTTAGCGCCTATCCTGGCAAGTAGCAGGCAGAAGGCAGGATACACCCTGAATGCGATGCTAGTCCATCACAGGGCACACACAGACACAGACACACACACACTCAACAACTTCAGCATGCATGATTTTTTTTTAGAGTGGTGAAACTCTGAAACTGATACTTGGGTTGAGAGCAATTACAAATTTCATCTGGCCTTTTATGACAGTATGGTGGCACTAAGGTTAGCGTTCCCTCTTCACAGCACTGGGATGCTATCAATCTGAAACAAAGTCTTATGGTCACAAGAAATTAAATTTGAATTTTTTGGACATGTTCATCTGAGTTATGTTTGGGATAAAAAAGGTGAAAATAATTTTGAGAAAAAACACATATCCCCACTTGTAACATATTGTGGGGGTGGTCTATTATGTTTTGAGGTTGTTTTGTATCTACAGCTGATGGAGTCCTGTCAAAGACTTGTCAGTCATGATATCCAACACGTAACAGGATATTTTGGCCAAGCATTTGTTTTTTTCCTGCTCAAACACTCAAGCTTGGTTGTAATGGACATTCCAACATGACAATGTTTCAAACCATGCATCCATATCAACAAAGGAGTAGTCAAATGCACACATAAATACATATATTTAACGGGCCATCCCAATCTCCATGCTTTAATCTGATTGAATATTTCTGATTATAATTCAAGATGGCAGTTCACTACAGGAAAAGCAAAGCAATTCTGAAAGGAAGAGTGTTCAGACATTCCACCTCTGTAGTGTCATAACCTCATAGCATACTACAGCAGGTGTCTAAGAAGTGTAATACCTGACAGAGGAGGATTTATAGAATAAAACACAATGCTTTGAAGAAGGAAATGATGTTTGAATAAATGTAACCTTTGTGTTTCTCGGACAAATATGACATTGCTTTGTAGAGTACTAATCTGATTGTTGTTTAATAGTTTGAGGTTTTTAAGCAAAAAATGGCAAGATTATCCAATCTTTAAATCTGTGTTATTTAATGTTTATTGTTCCTATTTCATTGGCAATATGAACGAATATGGAGGGTGCTCTACACATTACAATGGTAAGCATAAGATTTGGCAGCATCTACCAAAAATATTGTTTTTTTCGGCTTGATGACCTTCAGTCAGGCAGATGTTTCTCCTGGAGGATTTTGATAGTGTTGAGTGGATGTCACGGAGCACCAGGTGTGTTTGTCCTTTGTGATCATGTTGGAGATTTTGCTCTTGGTTGTACCAGTATTCCATTGGAAGAATGTCATATGATGTCATAATCTTTTTCCTCATAACCCATAATCGACTCATCCTACCAGAAAACAAAGTAAAATATCCTGTTGTCCCAATAGCTATAAATTTTCCCATCACTCCATTTATCCTTCCAGCTTCTCCCAGTAAAGAAACAATACCAAAGTCATTAATGTATTCAACTTTTTTGTCTTGCAAAAGTGAGCAGCACTTCTCCTTTTCCTGATGATTATATATTTCTCAAGGGGCTCCATTTTTCTCTTACAGTAGAAACACATGCTACCCAGGTTAAATGACGTTTCTAAATTGCCCCATCTGTGTGCATGTGCACAGACCCTGTGATGAACTAAAATGTCAAGGTGTAGTTCCACCTTATTGCCAGTACCTGTCAGGATGGGCCTTGTCTTGTTGTGAACCGTTATGGTTAGTGAAAATGGATGGGTGGCTTCTTCAAAACTAGTAGTGAAAACTGTAATGACATTTCTACACCACACAGTAATTTCCAGCATGACCTATTTAATGCTCAAAGCTAAAAGATATGCTTGATTAAATATTGATTAGTGAGAGAGTTAACCCACTGAAATGTTGTTTCTGTAGGTTTATTGATTTGACATTAGACCTAGATGTTTATGGGATCAGGACAAACTGTAGTTGCTCAGACCTTAAACAAGGTATTTTCACATAGATGGCTCAGAATAATGATGGTATAAATACTGTTATGTGCAGTGAGGGTTATTGTGTGGGTGTTGTAACTCTAAGCCATGTACTTATAACTACCACCTTGTAGAAATCTTACCTGCTCAAGACTCATGGTTTATACAGCAGCAGCGATCGTTCAACTTTCAATTACATTATTCAGTTACTCTTCCACCATTTTGCACTAATATTCTTAAGTCTCAGACTGGCAGTATGATTTTTTATATGATTCACTCTAAACATGGGTTCCATCTGTCTGTTTTTATTACTGCTGGTATTCACACCATCTTTATATATCTTTAAATATCTATATTTTTAAAGTCTAGGGGACTTAAATATACACATTGATTCAACCTCTTCCAGTCTGACTGACTTCCTTTCTCTTTTGGGATGCTTTGACCTTACTCAGTTTGTTTGTACCCCTACACATAACAAAGGACACACCTTAGATCTAATTATTACAAATGACTCCTTTGTCTCCCACTGCTCTCCCCTTGATCTAGGCCTCTCTGACCACTTAGCCATTCTCTTCAATCTGGAATTACCTGTTTCTAACACTTCCCCCTCACGCTCTGTAAATTTCCGCAACTGGCGATCAATTGATCACCCAAGGTTTGCAAATTCTGTTCTGTCCTCCTTATCCTGTTTCTCTTCCTCTGACCCTCTAGAGGACAAAATACAGTTACTTGACAATGCTCTTTTATCTACCCTCGACACCTTTGCTCCTTTAAAAACTCTAACCATCTCCTTCTCTCACCCTGCCCCCTGGTACAATGACCATCTGCGATTCATGAAGGCAGCCTCTCGCAAACTTGAGCGTAGGTGGCGTCTTTCCGGCCTAAATGTACATTATCAGGCCTGGAGAGATTACTTATCTGATTATAAGGTTACTTTATAGTCTGCTAGATCCACCTACTTCTCTCACATCATTGAAAATCACCAAAACAACCCCAGACATCTTTTCTCCACCATCAACAGACTGCTCAAGCCAAACTGCCCTACCACATTACCTGCCTCCTCCCTCCTCATCCCACTTCTCTGGTTCCCGTCTCTCCAGCTTCTATCTTCTTGACTCAGCATCCCTAAACAAACTAGTTACACGCATGAAACCCACCACATCTATTTTAGATCCCATTCCCACCACTTTATTCCAGTCCTGTTTCTCTTCTCTCTGTCCCATTGTCCTCAATATAATACATGAATCATTGTACCAACGGTCCTCAAAACTGCTGCTATTACCCCCATGCCAAAGAAGCCTAACATGGCTCTCGACAATCTTAACAACTTTCGCCCCATCTCCAACTTACCCTTTCTCTCTAAAATTCTAGAACATGCTGTCACACTTCAGTTACATAACCACCTCATGACAAACAACCTTTTCGAACCCCTCCAATCTGGCTTCCGTCAACTTCACAGCACAGAAACCGCCCTAGTCAAAGTCACCAACGATCTCCTAATAGCTTTTGATTCTGGTTCTCTTTCCATACTCATCCTTCTTGATCTCAGTGCCTTTGACACTGTTGACCATAACATCTTACTTTCTTGTCTCGAGACTGTGTTTGGAGTCTCTGACACTGCCCTCAAATGGTTTAAGTCTTACCTCACTGATCGCTGTCACTTTGTCTCTCTCAATGGGTACAGGTCTGAAATTGGTCTTGTCAAGTCCGGTGTCCCCCAGGGCTCAATACTGGGCCACTTGCTCTTCAGCATTTACATGTTCCCACTTGGTCAGCTTTTAAGATCACATGGCCTCAGCTTTCATTTTTACGCTGACGATACTCAAATATACATCCATACCAAACCCGACACTGATGTGGCTGTCTCTATTCTATCTAATTGCATCTCTGACATAAAAAATTGGATGACTCAACTTCCTTCATCTTAAATGTGACAAGACTGAAGTCATGCTTATTGGTACCCCCCATCAACTTCGTAAAGCCAGTCCTGTAACCCTGTCTGTAGATGGCTCTGTACTTGAGCTTCAATCAAAATGGAAAAAACTTGGGGTTATATTCGATTCTGGCTTAACATTTGACCCACATGTACAGCATACTGTCAAAACATCTTTTTTTCACCTAAGAAATATCACAAGACTACGCTCTATGCTATCATTAACTGTGGCTGAAAAGCTGATCAACATATTTGTATTCTCTTGAATTGACTACTGCAATGCTCTACTCCCTGGGGTATCTAAATCTACTCTGAACAAGCTGCAGTATGTCCAAAATTAAGCAGCCAGAATCCTGACCAGGTCTAGTGCAAGTGTTTACATTACTCCTATCCTGGAGTCCTTGCACTGGCTTCCGGTCAAATTCCGCGTAGACTTTAAAATCCTCATGCTCACCTATAAGGCTTTACATGGCTTGGCACCTCAATACCTGTCTGAACTTTTATCGCCCTACTCCCCACCTCGCAAACTCAGCTCTTCAAATTCTGCCCTCCTTACTGTCCCCCAAGCCCCTCTACATTGTATGGGCGACAGGGCCTTCTCCTGCTATGCCCCCAAGCTCTTGAACTCTTTGCCCAAGGATATCAGAGAGTCACCTTCTCTAAACTCCTTCAAATCCAGACTCAAAACCTTCTTCTTCAGAAAAGCCTTTACTTAACTGGTTCCATTTTTCACCCCTCTGCTCTTCTTAATACCACCTTCCACGGTCTCCTCTATTGTTATTGTTGTATTGTTGTAATTATAATTGTGTCCTATCTTGTGAAATCTTCTTATTTATTGTTGTAGTCTTCTTATTTATTGTTATTGTCATCCTGTAAAGCGCTTCGAGAAGCCACCTCTAAAGGCACTATATAAAATAAAGTTTATTATTATTATTATTATTATTATTATTATTATTATTATTATTATTATTATGATGATGATGCTATTTTAACAGTAGGTCCTTGCATTTCTTTCCAAGAACTTTACATGCTGGAGGGGAATCCACTTCATCTGCTAGTGAAGTGCTTACCCAGCTGGGTGTGCCAACAGCTCCACTACACAGCAGTTCAAAACTACAGAGAAACTGCTTCACCACTTGAATTAAGTTTTAGGAAGGCTGAGCTCTACAACACTAGAGTAGAATTTAGGCAGGACACTGGGGCTAACATTCCGTACCTTTTAGGAAGTGCAATTAGATCTTTAATACAGTACATGGTATCTCCTAAAGCACAGTGTCTCCAATCACCATACAAGGGTGACTTTGTTTTGGAAATTAAACACCAGCGTTCCACATCTTGCACTTAAATGTTATGAATTCCAGCACCTGGTGTTTGTCATTTTATTAAGCCATTGTATATACTGTAAATGATTGCTCCTTTACAGTTCACAGTTTTCAGTTTTGTTACTTTAAAGCTTGCAGTCATGACACTTGAAAGAAGCAATTCATATTTGTTCTATATACAACCTAGTCCACACATTCAGAGCAAAAAACAGACATTACTAGGAAAATGGAAAATCCATTTTTGCATTAGTACAGTATCAAAACCCCTTGCTTGGTTATCTCAAATTAATTTAGGTGCTCAAAATGACCTTAATAAGGCCTAACACAATTTCCTTACCACAATTAGTTGAGTGGTAACTATGTCTTTGCCTATGTGCAATAAAAGTAGTTTGCATGATTTCAAAACGAATACACCCACCTCTGACTATCCTCTGTCAGGTAGTAAACGTCAAGTAAGTTGAAAAAAGTTGTAGAAAGGCACAGATCAGGAGAAGGGAATGACTATTTCTAAGTGCTTCAATATCTTTTTGAGCATGGTGAAGTGTCCCAGACACTGCCTAGAACTTAAAAAGTAAATCATGAAGCCAAAATAAACACTGAAAGAAATACAGAGTTTAGTGGCTGAAATGGGAGAAAATCTCCATGGGTCAAAAATATACTCTCACTCCACAAAGGGTGTTTATACAGAACTGTACGGGTTTTTTCTTAGGGTTTGCAACAAAGCTAAATGATACTGCAAATGTGTGATTTTGTGGACAGGCAAGAGAAAATTGGACAGTTTTTGGTTTCATACGTACGAAGCAAACCCAGTATAGCGCCTCAAGCGGTCATCGCCATCCCTGCTGCCAAGCATGGTGGTGACAGAGTGATGCTATACAGTAGTTCTGCTTCTCATCAGCAGGGGATTCACCTTGTTATCCTGGAAGAAGGTTCTCTGGACAGGCGAGTCAAAAGTTGAACATTCTGGCCGCAATAAGATCTTTTTTGTGTGTGTTTAGAAACCAAACACTTCCTTCCAGCAGAAAAACCTCATCCCAACTCTCAAGCCTGTGTGGCATTACGCGGGGGCGTGCCCAGTGTGGAGGCGGAGCCCTGGTAGAAGGGTGGAGCCTTACCTTTGTAGTCCCAGCTGTGCCGGCTGCTAGATGATGAGCCCCAGCTGGGCGGGTCCCATTAAGCCACACTGGACACCCGCCGACGGGATAAGCTGGGTGGGGGGGATTTTTACACCGACAGATTGCACCCGCGTAAGGTGTTCTTCTTCTTTTTGCCTGTCCCATCACGTGTTTTCGCCGGGGCAGGCACACACCTTTCTCTCACACAACACAAAGTTCTTGTTTTGTTTTTGCCTTACGCACCCTGCTCACCAGACTGGACCCTGCTAAATAGGGTCAGTCCAAGCTGGAAATCACGAGGCACAGCGGCACACTTTTCTTTTTGCCTTTTTGTTGTATTTTTTCCACTCTTTTTGTATTTGTGGTCGCCGCTAACCTCACACCGGTGCTTCCGTTCCCTCACCCGGGACATTTTACAGGTGCTCGCCGCTGCGCCTCTATACGCTATCACACTGTGTGGTTGTGGAAGTATCGTGGTTTTGGGCTGCTCTCCTGCCCCAGAAGCTGGATAGCTTGACGTCATCGATGAATCCATGACTTTGGCGCTGTATCGGCAACTTCTAGAGGAAAATGTCAGGTCATCCACTTGTCAGCTGAAGCTGAGCTGTAAGTGTGGTCATGCAGTAAGACGACGACCCTTAAACATACAAGTGGATCTACAATAGAGTGATTGAAGAAGATATTTTAGATTTGCCAAATCAAGGTCTGGACTTAAACTCCATTAAAATCTTTTTGGACAGGACCAGAATTGAGCAGTTCATGCAAGGAAACATTAATATTTCACCAACATGAAGCATTTCTCTAAGAAAGAATGGGACAACATGAATAAAAGCCAATGTGAGAGACTGATAAACTGTAATTGAAAACGCCCAGTTGCTCATGAAGGTGCTACCAGTTACTGAATCTTAGAGCTCAGTTCATGAACTTATTTACACAAGGATATTTACCGTTGGATCATTTTGTTAGTAAAATAATCTATGCGTTTGTGTTATATGATGAATCAGGTTAGCTTCTTGTTTTAGTAAGACGTTTAACGAAGATCTCATTACATTTTTTTTATCTAAAATATACAAGAATATGGACCACAAACGTTCTGTAATCAAACATCGCACCACTTTAGCACAACAAATTATTTGCTATATATTCACAACCTATGCTAACCTTTCAGATGAGTAGAAAAATATAAATTTGCAAATGAATTGTAGAATTCATTAATGTACATTAATGTACAGTAGAAAGAAAATGAAATCCCTGTATATGTATAAAAATAAATAAGCTATAGAACACATTAACACATACATTTATCTTTATTTGTCTTCTATTTTGATAGATTTTGTTCTTCAATTAGATTCTTGAGAAAAGTTCATGAAAAATACAGTAGCTGATGTCATGTGATGTAAATTAAATATTATGCGCTGTACCTTTCAGTACATACACTATGTGAACGCCACACTACACTTTCTGTCTGGAAGCGTATATACAGTATGAATCAACAATAAGACGAATAGAAATAACAGACATTGAAGACACACCTGTTTTATTTCGTTTTATAAATATAAATATTTAAGGAAAGCCAACTCAGCGTTTGGAAAACGTTTGATTAATACATGTATCTAATTCGAACAATTAACATACTTTATTGTAATAACTATACAAATTGATATGAATCTTATTTAAAAATTAATTAAACTATAGTTATTTAATATATTTTTAAAATAATAATTAGCTATTATCTGTCCTCTGATTAAGAATATTGCAAAACTGGACATATACAGTATGATTTCATTATCATTCGCAGTGAAGAGATTCTATTTAAATGTGAATTTACTGAATTGGTCGAAATTTCAATAATTTGTTTTACAGTGAATTATGCATGTATTCTCTGCATTGCAGTACAATGCATGTTCGATACAACTAAAAACAAAGTAAATTTTCATTGAAGACTGACTAAATATTAGACTAAACTGACTAAAGAAAGCTAATACAATTATAGCACAAATAACAGTCCCATTATTATTACTATTACTATATTATATTAAATATTGGCCAATGCCGTCATTGTACCTTTTAGAAATAAAATTAAAACGCTTACATTACGTCAGGAATTAATGTATTCTAGAATCTAATAGCTTAGCAATTGAGAAAATACGGCGTCTGTTACTATAATTCTTGCTCTACAAACACACAAATTAATCAAATTAGACTGAATGAAAGAAGGAAGATCTTCATTTAATTTGAATGTGAAATTGACTCTAAGACTATGAATAAAATTTTAATCGGGGACAGGAAAATACGAAAAAGTAAATATACTGTACGTAGAAGACACAATTTAATAAAAAAAAATATATAATACATTCAGTCGAATGATTTTAGTCCGCTCTCAAAAGACATCTGCAAACGACATTTTTTCAGCAAACACAAAATATATGCGGTCTTACTAATTAACAGTGGAGTGGACCACTTCTTGAAAGATGGTTATCTTTAACAGTCAGGAAAATGGGGGATATACGTTTACGGAACTGGAAATTTTGGATTAGTTAAAAGAGCTAAGACAGAGGCAGAAACATCACGCTAAACGGGAAATGCCAAATGAAGTTCAATCTCCGGGGCTTTCTGGTGTGCATCATTACTGACCAAACAATATACAGTAAAGGAGATCTCGAAAGCCCAAATTCTCACATTTTCTTAGTGGAGGTTTATAGTGTAAATCCCCCTTTATTCTGACAACTATATAACGTTGCGAAGAAGCCGAAAAAATCATTTCGATTGTCATTAGCAGACCCTTAAAAGAAAATATTCAAAATGGCAAAGTTCGTAATTTATCTTATTTCACTTTTTCCTTACAAAATTCAAGCTTCGTTGTGCCCTGAAGCTTGTAATTGCAACGATATGGACGTATTTTGTTCTAACAGTGGATTGACCTACGTACCCCAGATTCTCGGAACACATTCACCGGCGCAATATTTGAGTTTAGGGGGCAACTTCATCCGGTCTGTTGGCACCGGTGATTTCTTATTTTACACGCAACTGAACAGACTGGATCTTCAATACAATGTCATCAGCAGTATCCAACCTCGTTCCTTTGAATCGCTAAAAAAATTGAAGGAGCTTTATCTGGGACACAATCGTATTTCATTTTTGGTAAATCAAAGTTTCTCCGGACTATCGAATCTGCTTTATTTGGATTTAAACAAAAACCAGTTGTCCTCGGTGCAAAGAGATGCATTTAATGGACTAGTAAACCTTAGAAAACTGCGGCTCAGCGGCAACGATGTCTCTTATCTACCTAGTGGTTTATTTTCCAACCTTAAGATGCTGGAGTTGTTATATCTGGAGGACAATAGGATCTCATCTTTATCCAGAAATGTATTCAAAGGATTGGGGAATCTGCGTGAGTTGTATCTGTCAAGGAACAATGTGACAATCTTATCTGGAGACGTTTTTAAACATTTAAGATCACTTTCGGATATACAATTGGATGATAATGCTATCACGCGAATATGGAATGGTAATTTTTTGACACTTTCAGAACTTAAAACGCTCTCTTTGAGTAACAATGTTATTACCGAGATCGATTCAGGCGCGTTTAATGGATTATCCAAACTGAAGGTCTTGAATGTTGATGGAAACAGAATTTCAGCGATAGGAAAACAATTTTTGAGTCGCAGTCTTCATTTGGAGGAAATAGATTTAAGCGGCAATCTAATCGGGACGGTGGAAGAAAGTGCATTAGATGGTTTACGATTTCTAACAGTTTTGAAACTAAACAACAACAACCTGAGGTATCTGAATCCCGGGGTTTTTAAGACCAACCTGCAGTTATCCATTTTAGATTTGCATGATAACCCATGGCACTGCAACTGCGGAATAATTGATCTAAAAAACTGGCTAAAATCTTCTTCGGACAGGATACTAACTACTTTTGTAAAGTGTTCTATACCAGAAAAGCTTAAGGGAATGTACCTTGATTTTGTAAGCAGTGAAGTTATCCAAAGCGCAGACCCAGCTTGCCCTGATACGATGCTCTCTGATGAACCAGGAACATTTATGACTGGTAACAGATTGGCAATGCAGCGCGACACCGAGGAAGAGAAAGAAACTCACACAAGGGCAACAGCAACCCGGGTCTTTACCATGCCTGATTCATTCACAACTGTAATTAAAAATACAACAAAGCGCCATATAACAAGTGCCGAGTCAGGTAAACCTCAAAGTCTAACAACACAAGCAACATCCTCTTATGGTAATCGGAGTATGTCGCAGAATACGGCAACACCGACACTTGTCACAACCACCGCTTTTAACAAACCATCACATCTGAAGAACATTACACCCTGCGATTACAACCAAAATGCTATTTTGAATATTTCTGCTAGGGTGGTCACCTCTAATTCAGCAGAAATATCGTGGAATCTGGCCCGCGCTGGTAAAGAACATGTGTATTTTAGGATAATGTACGACCAATTCGATGGCAACATCAGATTCAGTCGCTTCATAAACGTCAACAAAGGCAACGTTTGTAATCTTCGGGATCTAAGGGCGTCAACTTCTTACTTTGTCTGCGTGGAAAGCGTTGTTAATGAGAAAGTTTGTGAAGTAGCACCAAGAGATCTCTGCATTGGAATTGTCACAAAGGGCGAAGAAAACTCAACCCCCGATCCGCAGCTCGTCATTCTGTACATCAGCGGAGCAAACGCGGTGGCGATAACAATCACCTTAGTCATCATTATATGCGCAGTTGTTAAGAAAACGAGGAAGTCTCCTCCAGACTCATCTATTCCGCAGTTTGTGTAGGTCTCCCTTCTGACTATAACTCTGGATACAATTCTAACAGCTCCCACACCGGGATTTACCAGCCAAACGAAATAGGTGCTATAGATTTGCCCCGGGTGGATTAAAAAACACAGATAAAGCATCATAGTGATGTGTAAGAAGACTGAACATACTTTGAACTGTAATGTAAGCCTCAGTTAAAAAACTACAGCTTTGAATTGGAAATGTGTATATTGTAGTTGTGTGTATAACGATGCGATTTATGCATTTGTTTTCATTAGAAAGAAACTTTCACGCCTTAATTCAGTCGAAGCAGCACTTGCTAGTCTAGTGTCCAGATACCGTATCATACATATGCACGTTGTGTGAACTAATGTATAATATCTTGAGTTTAAGTGTAAGGATGAATGTAACTGTCCTTATAGATACAAACTTTATGCAAATACTTTCCTATGTCTTAGACGTGCCAGTCAACAGAAAAATAGAAAATGTTTAAAATATTGTCTAGATTATGGTTTTATACGTTTGTCCACTAACTCACCATGTAGTTTATAAAGTTTTTTAAAATATTTTTTTCGAAATGAATGTGGTGTTTTACAGAAAATGTAAAAGTGTAGCATGGAATATTAAAAAGTGCTTTTTATATTATGTATAATTTATTAAAGATAAAGTGTGAAGTCTTTGAAATAACCTAGAGCAATGTTTTGTGTTTCAGTATAAACATTTCTTAGTCTATAATGGGGTTGAACAAGTTTTGGGTAGTCACAATCGAGGTGTTATACAGTAGGTCTGGCATAACTCATCAGGTTATCAGCTGAAAATGTCATTTTAACCACATCAGCAGGCAAGTTGTTCAGCCAAATAGTTTTGGAGATTATTTGAATTGACAACTGAAATGAATCAATATCTTGTACAGTGCTTTGCAAAAGTATACAACTTCATCCAATTTTGCTGAATTTTGTTCCATTGTATTGAATTCCAAATGCTGCAGACATTTTTTAGAAGTGAATATTTACATCAAAACTTGAAAGATTAAACTGAACACGTTTATAGGTGAAACAAATGTCGACAAAGAAAACTCCAAAACTAAAACATGTTGATTGTGTAAGTATTCACCCCTTCTGCCAAGAAAAAACTAAATTTGTTCAGGTTCACAAAACTACTTCGACAAGTAACAAAGTTAGCTGAATGGCCTCTCTGTACAATAATTGGGTTCACATGATTTCAGAACAAATACGCCTGCATTAAATACGCAATGTGAAAGATGAAGCTTCTAAAACATGTCAGGGATAATAAAATGATAGAAATGCACAGGTCAGGTGTACAAAACAGTTTCAAGCACACTGCGTATACTGCTGAGCACAGTAAAGTTGATCATTAAGAAGTGGAAAATGTGTTGTACTACCCTAGATCATGCTATCGCTCCTAACAAAGCAGCTGATCAAGGAGGAAATTGGTGAGGATTGCCAAAAGTGACTTGGAAAGAGATAATTAATTCCTAAGCTGAGATGGGAGAAATGGCAATGAGCTAACGACACCCCAATAACGTCACTCTGTGGCAGATTGTCAGGAAGGAAACCAATACTAAAATAAAACCTCTCAAATCACGAGACGTTGGCAACGAAACATTTAAGTGAGACGGAAATCATGTTTCAAAAGGCTTTGTGATCAGGCGAGACAACACTGGAACCTTTTGGTCTACAAACGCAAAGCATCATGTCTGCCACAAACTCACCACAGCATATCGCCATCATTACTGTCAAGCATGGCGGTGGCAGCATTATGTTATGGGGCTGCTTCACATCAGCAGGGAATGAGAAACTTGTCAAGACTGAGGGGAGAAACAGATGGGAGCAAGACAGAGGCAAGTCTTACAAGGAAACTTGCTTCAGAATGCTAAAAATCAAAAAGGTACATAGCCAAAGTTACACTGGAGTAACTTAAGAACAAAGTGAATGGTCCCAATTTAATCCTGAGAGAAGATCTGTGGGAAGATAGAAATTTGCTGTCTATCAACAATCAAGTCCGAAGCAATTCTGCAACAAAGAATGGAGAGAAATTGCACAATCCTGGTGTGCAAAATTGGTCTAAACATAATCCACAAAGACTTTGGCAGTCATAATTTGTTCCAAAGGGGCTTTCAACAAGTACTATCCCTTTGGGGTGGGTGAATACTTATGCAATCAACTTATTATTTTTTACTTGTCTTTGCAGTTTTACTGTCATCTAACTTATTTCACCCATAAAAGTGCTAAGTTTGAGCACTCAGTTTTTGATTAAACATACTCCCTTTACAAACTACATACATAATTTACAATTCACTGAATATATGTCATTGGAAGGGGGTGAATACTTTTGCAAGCCATTCCAGGTCTGAAGAACAGTTGATTATTCGAGACTTTATTAAACTAATTTACTTACCAAACTGATCAAAACTTACAAGTGTTCCCAGTTTGTATTAACTGAGAATTTAAGGTTGATCTACAGTATAGGGTTTGGAATCTCTTGAACAATATACAGTATAACATGATGGGACTCTCCAACAGTCAGAAAAAAAAATGACATCATTGTAATTCTACGATTGTCCACAAGATGGTAGGATACCCCCAAAAGAAGCTGACAGCTATACATCTGCAAATATAACATCACCTACAAAAATCGTTCACCTAAAAATAATCACTCCCCTGGTGTATCCTTTCTTTATCCATTATTTATACAATAAAAAAAGATAAACTATTAATATCAATGACATTATTAAGGTATTAATTCATATTTCTTAATAATTTGTCTTCTTATGAAAAATAATGAGAAATTATAAGTCATTTCACACTGTCCTCCTGAAAACTGAACACTAGATATACAATAAAATAAAAGGGCAACAGGTTCTTCAAAAGGTAAAAGTACAATTTTAAGATGTATACCTTCCAGAGAGTGGGAAGCTAAGTTCATTGCATCTAGAATTTTGCTTAATGTGAAGTACACACTAAACTGTATTGAGAGAAAGATTTCAGTTTCAGAATCGCTTATAGTTTGGTTTTACTAAGCCAAACCAAAGAAATGATGTGCTTCAGGGAGACTGCAGAATCCCAGGGTTTTTCATTTAAAAACCAAGGCAATTAATAGGCAAATTTACACAAAACTGAAGCACTGTCTTCAAGGTGAGGTCCAAAGATTGGTATGAAAGATTCCTGGGTGACAGTACACAAAACCTACAAAAAATGGAATACAGCCTTTATAGACCTTAAAGAGATATTAAAAGATTTATTACAACTTTAATTTATGATTTTATACAGAACTTTCACAAGTTACACTTTACTGCCAACACAATAGTATCACGCCTTTTAATGCAGTTGAACCAGAAAAAAGTTAAAGGAAGTACTTACAGAACCAGTCATGAATCTATTATCATCTTGCTAGAACTCAAGGTGGCACGACATGTTAGATGATACTTATTTAACCGAGACTTTTATATTGGTTTAATTCTCTCAGAGAATTTATACATGCAAATAGCACAAAACAGTGACAGAACAAATTACCTGTTTAAACAAGAATGTTATTTTCATTTGAAGGTCTTTGAATTGAAGAAATGCAGCATGTCTTTATAAAACTACACAGTAGTAAGCTAATACATTGTAAGATAAAAGGCAGATGAATGATGCTGTGATCTGTAACCCAATATTTGTTGTTTTACTATTAGTAGTGTTAGTATTATCTAAAATAAGGATAGAACAATTTTAATAATTTGCCAAGCAAGATGTGAGTTTGACAGTTATGTTAAATAAAAAAATATGGTCTCCTGATCTCTTCAGCAGTATCTGGGCTCAGAAGAATTTGAGAATCCCTACTTTAAAGACTCCCAAAAAGGCTACATTTTTATAAAAGAAAACATTTATAATGGGCTCTCAAATACAGCATTATTTCATAAAAAAACAATGTACAATTTTCTCTCATTGCTGAAAGTTCACATACAGTGTATCATCATTTAGGCCATTTACATTTCATAGAATCTCAAATTGTCTTTGAAATACAAGAAATGAAAACAAGTCATTTTAATTTGCTACAGTAGTGTAATTTCTGAACAGCATTTGCTGAGACTGTCACGTTTCTATAAGCTCAAGCAATGTTACACATAAAAAAGCATTAACATGATACGTTATATAATCCCATCCAAATGATCATGACAGGGGGACAGATTTGTAAATGTTTCCTAATCCCTACAATACAAATCGAAACCTGTGAATAATTTAATATGAAATATTAATGGCACATTTAGTAAAATTCATTACCTAGCAGATGTCTGGATAATGAGAAAAAAATTACTGTAATTCTACAATCACCTTATCTGTAACAATGAAACTACACATGGAATGTTAGTCAAAACATCGTTCTTGAACATACATTATTCTAAGCAAAGATTCTCATTAAGACTATTTTACAAGTGGAGGCAACTGTTAACATTCAAACCACAGAGTGCTACTGGTATAAGCACCATACCACTCACACATACAAAATATTTTTTCTCAACTCAATCACTGATATTGTGTAACAAGACAAGTCTTAAAATTTACCACTAAAAGCTGCCAATACTTACAGGTGAACAATCAAATACAATTTAAAAACAAATCCTTCTTCTCCCTCATGTGCAAAATTAGAAAAGGCAAATAAATAAACAAAGTGACTGCTTAAATTGTGTCTTTTTCTCTCAGATAGTGCTTTAAAGATGTCAAGAAAAATCGACAGAAGCTGTATGACACATACTTTGGTAGGAATGTCTCATCAGTGATGTATCATTTTAATAAATTAAAACTCCTTTCCGAGTAAAAGAAATAGACAAAGGTGCCTGGCATATTCAATCAATTTGATCAATTCAAATAGATGTAAGAGAAAAAGACAATCAGTCCAATTTTCAAAATGACTGGAAAGTGCCCTTGAGCATGACCACTTGCTCCACGCTAGGTACTTTTGGTATTAAGAATAAAAAAACAACAACAACAACAACAACAATAACCGAACTTAAAAAAAAAGAAATACAGCATTCTCCAAAACGGAGAAAAGTGAATGTTCCTTCTTCCCTTTTTGTAGCTGGAAATAAAGCATTGACCGCACGTCCAACCCATCAAGTCCCCGAGGACTGTGCCTGGGAAGGAAGAGCCACCACTACCTGCGGTTTCATTGGGTCTGTACTCTGCTCGGCCAGCGAGGTTAGGGCTGTGGAGGCCACCGAAGAGGAGCTGACTCCATTGGAAGTGCTGACAGAACTGTGCTGGATGGCTTCGGCCTGAGGGCTGCTGGGCACCGAGATGTCTTCAGAACTATCGTCCTTATCGGTGTCTAGACAACACAAACGACAACATGCTGGGAACACCATTTGACACAGTAGTCCTTACTCAACACTTAAATGGTGGCATCTACACGGTGATTTTATTAAACCACAGTTCACATGGCTCTAATATATTTACTTATTATGACGCTACTTATTGAATTTGAATCGAGTTCCAGAGGACTGGCAGGGAAGAGTCACCACTACCAGCGGTTTCTGCTAACGAAACTCTTATAATTATCCTCAAATACTGGAAAGTCACACAGTATTTCAAAATACCCTGTTAAGTTCAATGATTTTCTTGAAATGGACAAATTCTGCAATAGACTGAGCAGTGACAGGAGAAACTAAACATATTCAATTGAATTCACATCCTCAGTAGTGTGGAGTTTAGTCGGCAACAGCTTATCTTTCAGGTATCCCACCAGCTAAAATGAAGAAGGCTCAGGTGAGGAGCCACAAGGGACTTGTCTAAAAGGACTAACGTAGAAAGCTGCGTCATGAACTTCAAACTCTATATGAAACTCCTTTCCAGAGTTGATTCAGGATTCATGTTTTCACAATATTCGCAATAGTTTTCACAATAATGCTTATTATTTACATCAGTACTTACTGTTCAAATACCATCTTGAACAACTGCTATTATAACAGAGCATTGGGATACCAATAGCTTAAGGTATAATGTCCCAATTCTTTTATATCTTAAAGGAAAAAGTTGTGTTCCTTACTTCATTATTGAAGTTCATAATACAATTATGATGAATACTTACAAATAGAAATGAATAATAAAACACAAACAGAATATTTATAAAAAATAAACCATTTTGGGCAGTTTGTAAAATTTTAAAAGACTAATAGAAACGTAAAAATCAAGGCTTCTAATGCATTTCAAAATATACAGAGTGGGATGACAGCTAAGTTTTATGTAACTCGGATACTTTATCCTGTTTTATGTAGTAAGACTAAGTTTGAAATATATTTTTGTATTACAGCTTTAAGACTATAGTAAACAGACAAATCCCAAAAAGAACAAACATCAAGGTCCAAAATTTGATCTGCTAACTATCCTATTGAAACCATTTTTGTAATCTCACACTTACGTGAACCAATTACAAAACTTGGAGCTTTCTCTCATGACAATTCCATTCTTTGTATACTTAAAGATACAATGTCATTTAAAACAAACATAATAAGGCTTTAATACATTTTTTGTCATGTAATAGTGTTACAGTATATCTTAAATTGTTTTCATTTGTTTCTGGCTACCTTGCCAACTACTGCAGCGACAGATGATTACAGCACCTGATTTTAATGATGCTCACACAGGAGAATATGCAATACTTGGAGTCTAAATGCCACCAGCTGTTAAGCAGTTGCATTGAATTAATTGGATCCTGATTAAAAAAAAATCTCTGTAATGTACTGCCTCATAAAGGAATGCAGACCACTAAGATAATTAATACTGCTAATGATAAAAAGTCACTTTAAATGGCACTTGGTAATTAATTGTTAGGTTTGGTATTTGAAAATGTGAGTTGCAGGTATTTTTATGTAGGTTACTATAAAATTTCATTTAAATGGCCTTATGTCTGTAATGCTCCCAAAGCATTCTTATTGATGGGAGTTTAATAAAATGATTTGGTACCGACGTAATTTAAATTGTCATAAATTATTTCGTCCTTTATTTTCTCATAAGGAAATGATATATTAATCTTTCTTTCATACAAACTACATTTAATTACACCTGTTAGTGTGAGATTACAGCAAGGGACAGGGGGGATGTGCCATATTATAATGAGCACTCTGAGTCAGTCAAGTCCCAGGGCTGTGTTGCACCTTTTTTAATTTTTTTTTTCCAGCAGATGGGAGAACAGTCTGCCAATGGAAAAAAAGTCTAGTCCTGCTTATTTGTAAGGGATGTTGGATAATTTCATCCCACCTGCCACAGTTCCGCCTCTGCTGCATGATTAAGTATGTTAACAGGCAAGGCTGGAGAAAGCTTGAAGCCCCCTGAGTCCCAACCTCCTGGCTGGGAGGATTTGCTGGCTTGAAGCCCTACTGTTACATGCAAGGCATTGAGAGATGATTAGGGGTTGAGAATGTAAGAGAATTTTCATTTTAAGAGTAATATTAGTTACACGGCTTTACCTCATCTTAGATTTGTGACCAGATTAGCATTTTTTAAAGCACGGTTATTACAAGGACAACACAGCAACATCGCTCTAATGGGATGCATGAAACGCTCATATTTCATTCTCAGTGTAAGTCAAACAGGTACTGGAAGCCTCCGTAAACTACCGAATTCCAATTTCCAACAGTAATGTATTTAGCTGAAATGATCTGGTGATGAATGCTGAAATTAAAAAGGGATATTTCCGTACTTAAATATATCACTCTAATCTCACAGTTGTAAGCAAAATATTAACTGTCTGGTGTGTGTAAACAAACAAACCTAAAATATTTTAAAGTGATGGCCTGTTCTGAAAATAGAGTTTATTCTTTCTCCCCTAGACATGATAGTGCTGCCATGATTAATGAGATTAAATTAAGTTGCATTAAATAGCATGTGACTATCGAATATTAGGATATAACTAGCAGTTATAGCAAGTTTCCAACTCTGCGCCTCCTATTCAACACTATGTACATGTCTATCATTTTTACAATTAATTCACTGAACACAATAAAATCTTTCTGCTTGTACATACTCATAAATGAGAGCAGAAGAGGAAAACCCATTAAGTATAAAATCTCAAGTGCAATGTACAGCCATTAACCTGTGCAATAATACTTTGACTCACTGAAATACTTGTTTATCTGTTAATATAAAATGCATATGCATTTATGCATATGCATAAAAATGCATGTTCTGTTTATTAAACTGTTAGATTATATTCTTTTCCTTTATATTCTGCAGAAAAAAAAGAGATCATGGTCACTGAATTGTTTGAAGCACTGATGGCACATAACAGAAACACTCCATTTTCAGATCCCATATAGTGTTCCAGAACTCCTTCATACTGGTAGCCAGTAAAGGCTATGCTCATCACCTACTCAAAAAAACGTTAATGCACAGTAAAGGGAGCATACTGTTAGTCTGAGGAAGCATTGCTAATTCATACTCATCTCGAAGTATTCATAAACACAGAAGTTCTCGCATTTTATTTTCAATATTTTTACTGGGATGTCTACATCTTAATATTATTTATTCAGATCTAGGAGTACAGGATGTGAAACCAAGAAAAAAACACCAAAGCAGTGTGCAGTATGATTCGACACTCAGGTTTAAATGACAGACATAGAAAGTAGAACTTCAGTCACAAATCTGAAAACAAAATGATAAAATACTGTAAGTCCCTGCCCATTTTTTTAAAGCTAAGTCAAATTATTTACAATTTTATCATTTGCCAAATCCTAATCCACAGAAGTCAATATAATTTATCCCTAATGTTGCAATCTTTTATTTTTCCTTGAATTAAACAAATGAGTCATCACTGCATCTCCAGACATTGGGGATTATTCAGAAGATCTACTGTCTGTTTTACTGTGGCGGTAAAAGCATATTACTGTCTCGTTATGTCCCTTCCTGATTCATAAAGGTTTACTGGCATGTCACTGCATTACTGTGTTGGAAGGCATGAGAGTCACAACACCTCCTTTTCACCGTTTATACACACTGAAAATAATTCAAAAATCTGATGGCAACTCTACAGGCTTGACAATGGAGATTGCTTAATGTTATTTTGCTCAATGTTTGTGTGATTGATAACTCGGAGTCTGACAAAATCATCTTGCTTATCAATGTAAATGAAATATACATGTTTCAGTAAAAAGCAAAAAGCTGAGGGTATTTTTTCCTGATGGTGAATTTACATTTCTGATGGTAATGGAGACACAAATCACCTTGGCTGAAAGATAAGGTTCTCATAACGAGAAATGGGATTTAACCTTTCAACTCCATTTTGCAGGTCCTGCCACCTACACTACAAAAACTATTTTGCAGTTTCTGACTATGACACAGGACAAAGGTAACACAATCTTAAATCTTTGTAAGGTGCTGAGTGAAGAAATACAGGTAAAAACCTCACGGATTTGCGAAATTCCCATCATTTGTATAACACTAACTCAAGAGCACAGCTTTTTTATGCTTCCTAGCGAGTTTTCAAGAGTACTTTGCTTATTTGTTGTAAACCATTACACATTTAGACAGCTAGTTTAAGGCTATGGGCTATTTCAGAGGTGGTCTGTGATGTGTTTTGTTGAACAGCACTCCTGGTTTCCCTGGTATAGCACTTGATATTGTTCTTATATGGTGCTGAAAGAGTTACTGTCACAGAATTGGCTGCATAACTCATTCTCATAACCATTAAATTGAAAAATTAAACTACGGTGGTATGATTCTTCTGTCTTTCATTTCAGTTTTGACAGCTGAAACACTGGAGTCTGCAATTCAAAATGTACCAATATAATCCTTTCCATGAAGATGAAAGTGTAACTAAAAAGCATATTTGATTCTGTAGTATAAAACAAACATGATTAGGACACATCAAGTGTAAGACATAACTAATCTTTTTTTATGCTATACACAAAATGTAAAAGTAATTACCTATATTTCTGTATACAGAACATGAATAATTACAGTACCTTTTATCACTCAAAGGGGCACAGATGTGATCAATCTGACAATGATATGGACAGGTACCTACGTGCAAAAGTGTTTTCTTTTAGATTTTAAACCCAAATAAGTTAACTGATGCTGCAAAAACCTCTACTTGAAGAATGAATTCTTGAATTGCGATTCTCACAACCTTTTGACTTCCTGATATGACTTTGAATTCCACAAGAAATTATCACAGCACAAACTTCACCATCATGTAAGCCATCAAAGCCATTTGCATACTGACTCTTAGTGCTTAACTCACACTTGGCCACATTTTTTCTTTCACTTTTAATTGTGCCTGTTCATTATCTTAAATATGCTTGTCACTTATTCTTATGGTAGCTGGTGAAAGGGTGTTTCAACATGATGATCTGGAAATATTTTTGTACTGTAGCTTTCTCAAACCTAAGTGATGAAATCTGAATCGGTGTAAAGTCCAATAAAGGCATAGGTAAAAAAACTCCACTGAATTTAGAGATGACAATTCAATTAAATATAGTATACACAGAATGTTGATAAATTAATCTAAAGTGCCATAGGTGACTGTAGTTGAGCCTACTTTTGTAACAGATCTGTAGCTACCTGAGCCTATTAACACCTACTGCAGCTGTTACCCAATGGTAAAGCTCTAGTTATATAAATGTTGTCACAAAGGAAAAATAGGCAGGAATATGCAGACATTTAATAATATTTTCTGAAGAGTGATTTAATAGCTTTGTTAAGGAATCATAATTGGACATTACTCTTAGACACAGCCACAAAATGTCTTTTCTCTAAGAAGATGCCAAAGCCCACCCTATCTTTCTTCTTGAATATATGGATTAGAAAAATGAAGGAAAATCCTAAACACGAATAGGAATAATAGCTCACTTGTTAGTGCACGGCTAAACAAGAGTTTCAGTGCAATGCTGCACAATTTCAGACTAAGTTTCATGGAGGTCTCCAAAATAACAACACAGAAAAACAAACATGAATCATAGTTCTCTTCATTCCTAAAAGCACCTCAAACAACTGAGTCCACATCAAATAGGGTCTGTAACTGACAGCATATTCCAACTCCATAAGCTATCAGTCCCATTATTTTTATGAGTCATGTCAGTTCTATGGTTAACAATAGGCATGCATAATAAGCGCAGTGATGCACAGCCGCTTTTCAGAAGAGAACCATAGTCTTGTCAGGCTAGGGGCTATAATTGACTAATTTTGGAAGCAATCATTGTCAATATAAGTCAGCAGCATATTCCAGAAAGTTGTAACTCAGCGCCGAAATGTGGTTCCCCATGTTGTTAAACTGATTGCAGATCAAAGGGCTCTTGAGTTATGAGCACAAAGCTGACAAAATCAATATTCTAAATGCACTAAGGATGGAAGCATGCTGGATCTCTGGAATCTTGAAAATTAAAAAATATTGCTTGTTCTTATAAAAGTGCTTACAATGACTATTTAAATCTGGCAGCCATTAAGTTTTATCGCAAGCACCTGAGGAACTGCTACAATGCACGGCAAAACTCTTTTTTTCTGTGGCTCTACTGACAGTAGCAAATTGAAATGAAGTGGGTACATATGGTAGAAACAATATACAGATTTACAAATTTCCCAAAACATCATTAAATCATAACGCCAAAGATGTGTGCTATATATTATAAATGCCGTCTTATGCATTCGGAGCTCTGTTGTTCATTATACATTTGTTTATGGCAAGGAAAAATGTCATTTATCGAACAGGAGCAGCTGTGTTGAGAATTGTAAACCTTACTGAAAAGTACACCTTACAAAAAGTCAACACAATGAAACTCCGAGTAACAATAAAAAAATAAAACAATCTGTAATCAGCCTCCACTTACCCCTCCTAATTAAAGATCATGTATTCTGTCCTGCTGTTTTACCACCAAGAAATCTAACTGAAATTATAATTTCCACATTTTCTTTCTGTGCACTGTTGGTTACATTAAATGACAAATCTAAAAATGTCTGCAAATGGAGATATTAAAGAGAGCGCATGGATGTCTTAGTAGTCTTATTTTTACATGAATACATAACCTTATAGTTGAAATGTTTCAGACTCTCTGTACTCAACTTTGGGGTATCCACTGAAAAAAAAATCTCTCTCAAAAGTTTATACATAATATAAAACTGTAAACAGAGAGCAGTAAACTCCAGTATTATGAACCGCTGGAAATACTGAATAGCTTATTTGAAACCTGATTGAATTGTCTATAGAACTAACAGGGCGATATGGTAATGGTCAAGACTTGTATCATGCGGCTCACTGTTGTGACACCTGTGCTATCAGATCCAAAATTGCATTTGCAAGGAAAATGTAAGATCCCATCTCATTTTCTAAATGTTACATGTTAGAAATTGGGTATTGCTTATCTTTATGAAATACAGAATTTTCCACTATTAAACAGAATATCACTGCCTTACTTTTGCAGTATTAAAAGACAATCTGAATATTACTTTAATAAGCTCAGTTTTTTTAATGCAATGTTAAGCAGTAATGCACGTTCCTCTCACAGTTAACTCGGATCATTCTGGCAGTATTTCATTTAAACAGCCTAAGGCTATGGATAATGGAACATTACTCACTGTGATAGCCAGATTTCTTCTGCATGGCGGTTACAGGGCAATCTTTATGAGCCAGAAGAAGCTGTTTCAGCTGAGCCACTTCATTTCTCAGCAGGGTGACTTCATTCTGCAGGGAAAAAGAAGCTGAAACTTTAACTAACACTACTTGCAGGCATCACGAAACAGAGAGGTTGTTGTTAACTTTTATAGCTTCCTCTATAGTGCAACATGATACAATAAGTTTAAGAATTCATCACATTCTCAAATTCCTCTAATACTGAACTACACAAAACTTGTGCAGTCCCAAATAGGTTACTCTAGGCAAAATATTGAAAGTACCTATACACAGTGCCTTCAGAAAATATTCACCCCCTTGAATTTTCACATATTTTTCCTGTTACACCTCCAAATGTTAACAGATTGAAATAACTTTTTCACCCTTCAATAACGCAATAAATTCAACACATTTATGAATCAAAATATTTTTTATTCAAGAACATTCGTTTCTCAAGAATGAAAGACTTACAGTTCTCATTTACAAAAGTATTAACCCCCCCACAACTCAATGCTTTGTACATAGTTCTTTAGCAGCAATTACAGTTGTGTGTCTTTTCCGGTATATCTGTATGAGCATTGCATATTTAGATTGTGGAATTTTTGCCCATTCTTCAATGCAAATTTGCTCCAACTCTGCCAAATTAGATGGAGAGCGTCGGTGGACAGAAATTTTCAGTTCATACCACAGGTTTTCAATTGGATTCAAGTCTGGGCTCTGGCTGGGCCATTCTAGAATACGAACCTTCTTTTTTTCAAGCCATTCCTTGATAGTTTTTGCCGTGTGCTTTGGATAATTGTCCTGCTGGAAAATGAATCTTTGCCCTAAATGCAGATCTCTGGCTGACTGAAACAGGTTTCCTTCAAGGATATGCCTGTATTTGGCTCCATCCATTTTGCCCTTGATTGCAACAAGCTTTCAAGATCCTCCTGCTGAAAAGCAACCCCAGAGCATGATGCTGCCACCACCATGCTTGACGGTAGGTATGGTGTTACCTGGGTGTTGGGCTGTATTGCCCCAAAGATACCCTCAAACATTGGTATGTTTGCGCCAAACATAGCACTTTGCTTTTAGCCTAAAAAGCTGAACTTTAGTCTCATCAGACCACAAAATGTTCTTCCAAAAGGTTCACGTTTTGTCACATGGCTTCTATCAAACTCCAGGCATGACTTAATGTTGGCCTTTCTCAGCAGTGGCTTTCTTTCTAGCCACTCTCCCAAAGAGGCCAAATCTGTGAAGTGCTGAAGAGATTGTTGATGTCTGGACAGTTTCTCCCATTTCAGCCAAAGAGCTCTGCAACTCTGTCAGTGTTATAGCTGGCTTCTTGGTCACTTCTCTGACAATTGCCCTTCTTGTCTGGTCGCTCAGTTTGGTAGGACGGCCTGATCTTAGTAGCGTTTGGGTTGTGCCATGTTTTTTCCATTTTGTTATAATGGACTTCACGGAGCTCCTAGGAAGTTTCAAAGCTTTGCCAGTCTTTTTATAACCTTCTCCAGCTTTTGTCCTCCTAACAGCTTCATCTTGACGTTCCACGGGCAGCTCCTTGGTCTTCACGACAGCAGGACTGATCTGATCTGCTGTTTTAGTTGTGAGACCTCACAAAGTGAGTCAGTGATATTGTGCAATCAAGCAATTGAACACAGGTAGATTCAAAATAAACACAGGTGTACCTTGTTAATGTATTTAGTGTGATCTCTCAAGATAATTGAATACCTCACCCAATTTAGGTTGTTAAAACAAAGGGGGTGAATACTTATCAATTAAGTAAATTTCAGAGTTTTATTTTTAATATAATTCTGAAGACATCTAAATACTTTATTTCATTTTAGCATTATAGAGAATTACTTCTACAGGAGTGGAAAAAAATCCCATTTAAAATATGCTTTAATTTGTCTTTGTAATACAGCAGAATGAGAAATAATCAATGGGGGGTGAATACTTTCTGAAGGCACTGTACTATAGGTACTTACAATAATTAAATGTTTTATTTTTTCCAGTGATATTCAGGCCTATTCTCTCCTTGTTTTAAAAATATTTTTGCTTGTTTCTAAAAACAAACAGTATGCTGTATATAGCATACACCATAAAAGTAAACTTATGTTTTGCTGCAGTGCCCAGAGTCATGTTTTTTTATAAACTGTATATCACTAAGTGTGGTGGCATATAAAAGGTTATACAAGTGCTAACAGTAACCTTTTAAATCATTATTTAAAAAATTACATAACATACCGGCAAAGCGGCAGTACAAACCACAATACAAACTCATCAAGAACATTAGTAATTGCTTACACTTACGTAGTGCTTTTCTGGACACTCCACTCAAAGCACTTTACAGGTAATGGGGACTCCCCTCCACCACCACCAATGTGCAGCCCCACCTGGAGGATGCGACGGCAGCCATAGTGCGCCAGAACGCTCACCACACATCAGCTATCAGTGGGGAGGAGAGCAGAGTAATGAAGCCAATTCATAGAGGGGGATTATTAGGAGGCCATGATTGGTAAGGGCCAATGGGAAATTAGGCCAGGGCGCCGGTGTTACACCCCTTCTCTTTACGAGAAACACCCTGGGATTTTTTAATGACCACAGAGAGTCAGGACCTCAGTTTTACGTCTCATCCGAAGGACGGCGCCCGTTTACAGTATAGTGTCCCCGTCACTATACTGGGGCATTAGGACCCACACAGACCACAGGGTGAGCGCCCCCTGCTGGCCCCACTAACACCTCTTCCAGCAGCAACCTTAGCTTTTCCCAGGAGGTCTCACATCCAGGTACTGACCAGGCTCACACCTGCTTAGCTTTATATTGCATTATATATGCAATATATATATAGCATTATACCGTATGACCAAAGTAAGACCAATCTTACATACTGTATATAGCAGTAAACAAAACAAAATGCAAATGCAACAAAAAGCTTTTTTCATAACAAAAGAGCAGTGCCGCATATGATAAAATGTAGGCCTAGTCTAATTAAACTGCTGAGACATAGTATTTCATCATGCATTATTCAAAGGATTATTAAAATATCTTAGATTAAAACTACACTAAACATGAATCAAAATGCACCATCCAACTAACATAAGTAGCTTGCTTGTTTGGTGCACTACATCAGTAACACTGGTCACCAGCTTAACACTTCAACCATTTACTAGTAACCTGTCACATTTTTCAGATGCTCTATGCATATTGGTTTAAGACCTTGCAGGATAATTATTTAAAAGACTAGAAGCTGATGGATGAATCATATTGTGTAGCATAAAAAATTGCTGTGGTTAAGGTAGTTCCAAACTACCTTAAAACTACCTTAAAAAAAGAAAGTAAAAAAATTTGCACTATTTATCGGAGGAAAATTGATTTTTGTCTGCTGTGCTCCCTTGGAGAACTAGGCTCACGTCTTGTGTTGTGAAGCTTGCGACACCTGTTGTGACACCTCATCATTAAAAGAGAAATTATAGTTTGAGAGACTATGTAGAGCCTATTTAGAATGTAGATTTTCTATTTTTCAGAATGATAAGGGAATGGTTTGACCCAACAAAGTAGGTAAAGTAGTAAGACATCAGTGATCTTACAGCACCAATCATTCTGACCAGTGGCAAAAGCTGTACATCTTTATTGAAGACATTCAGACCAAAAGTGCTGGGATTATGTAATTTCAACCTACAGGCTCCCAAATCTGAGATTTCAAATTTGTTTAAAAATGTTAAGAATGACTGTGGCTGTTTGTCTATTTAGCACTAGAGATAATAGTCAGAAGACAACTGTAGGCATCTGACTAACAACCTCTTCTCTCCTGTGTCCTCCCCTGATAAATCCAAAACTGATACTCCATGGAAGACACTTACTGTCTCCGATCAATCTCCTGGTCCCAAAGTACCTGAAAAGAGCTGCTCACCTTTACGTTCAACCAACCATGATTGTGTAGACTGACAGAACTATTCCATTACCTGAAGTTGGGACTGTCATTACAAATTAAACCTGGTACTGGCTTTCCAAAGTGTCACCCAGCTCTGGCACATGAAAAAAAGCTGACGGCTGCTCACTAGGCATTTAAAAAAAATATGGACATTTGCCACAGGTTCACATTGCAGGTCTAGGCCAGGGAATTCCAGCTGTGGTCGTGGAGAGCCCCCGTCCAGTTACTCTTATACAGTAGCTCAGCCTACATCACATATTATGAAAAAATTAAGAACACTGATCACTTAAGAAACCAATGTTTCAATGAAGGAAACACTGGTCCTTGTGGATTGAAGGAAATTCTGATTTTCATTCCATGTGATCTCTAAATTGCTTAAATTGTTCCAGGGCTTTAGAAATTGATTATCTAAGACAGTGGTTCTCAAAATTTGGGGCCCTAGTACCACCCTTGATCAAACCAAAGCATCCAAGTACTGCATTTGTTATTTTCTCATAGGAACCACAGAAAATCTTAATGACCAACATGAGCGCATGCGTGCACACACTCACACACATATAATTAAAACAGCACTTAGTTAATTTGGTTTGTACCGCCTTGTAGCCATTTTCCTACTCTTGCTAACACCAGCAGTGCTGTCTGTGTCAGGTTCAACAGAAGAGCTAGTGTCGATGGCCAAAAGTGTTACCATACATCCGGATTTTCTCGGCCATGTCCTCTATTTTGATCCTTATGTCTCTGTCCGGCGGGAATTCTCAAATATCCAAAAATATCCGGGATTTCAACCCCATTTCACCATGAAGAAATTTATAATAATAATAATAATAATAATAATAATAATAATAATAATAAGTCTCATCCGAAGGACGGCGCCTTTTTACAGTATAGTGTCCCCATCCCTATACTGGGGGACTAGGACCCACACAGACCGCAGGGTGAGCGCCCCCTGCTGGCACCACACTAACACCTCTTCCAGCAGCAACCTTAGTTTTTCCCAGGAGGTCTCCCATCCAGGTACTGACCAGGCTCACACCTGCTTAGCTTCAGTGGGTTGCCAGTTGTGAGTTGCAGGGTGATATGGCTGCTGGCTAATTAAAATTAATTAACAAAAGTTATATAGATAGTTAGAAAGAGAGAGACCTACGTCGCTGTTCAGTTTTCATCCTCTACATGTATGATTATGTCATGAGACAGTGACAATTCGGGCATCAGTGTCTGTACTCAGTATGTGCAGTGCAGAAGCATTCCCTCGAATGGTTCCCTATTTTGTTTCTCGTTTTCCTACCTTCAAACACAATGCCAAAGCGAAAGTGTAAATTCACAGCAGAACTAAAAAATAAATTTCTGTGTTTTTGAAGTGGCAGAGAAGACTGGGAAGCTGAATGTTTGGTGTGTAAGCCTGGTACTTTTGTCTCCATGGCAAATAAAGGTATACTTGACTTGCAAGCTCATGTTGAGTTTGTTAACCAAATGAACAGATGTTTTGTAAAATCTGGCAGCAAAACAGAGGATTGCAGCAGAGGGGACTTATGCATTTCACAGAGTTAAACATCATCACAGTTACTTAACCAATAAACATAAAACGTGGGATATTTTGAAAACCTTCTCCGTCCTGACCCCCTTCCCAGATAAGACAATGGGAATGTTTCTCGAGGTGTCCTCTTTTTTATGTTGAAATATGGTAACCCTAGTAGCCGATGTATAATCGTCTTGGTTCTCAGTAGGTGTGCATGATCTATCGGAGCTGGCGTCAGTGCAATTGGCATCTATTCCTTTCAGCCATTACATAATACTTGATTTTTGTGAGATATTAATTTTTGATCACTTGTTCTGTTGGCGAATGTGGCGCCAAGCTGTGTCTCTGAAATCTTAAGAGGAGTATGAACACTCAAGTATTAGCGCGCGCTGTATCAATGTAGCTAAATATGTAGGCTCTGTATTTGACAATCTAATTTTATTTAAATAGAAAATATGAAAACCCATCTCAAGTTTTCTGAAACCAATTAAGTAAATTAAAGATGAAAAATTTACATCATTTTTAATCATTCAATTTTTAATTCCCAGTTTTTCAGTGCACACAACAAATTTCCAGGGCCATCTGGCATACCTCCCGGTTGCTGCATACCACAAGTGGTGCGCGTACCAGTTTGAGAATCACTGAAAGGGTTAACTACAAAACAAGATGGACTGGCTCGAAGATCTGTGCCTCAGGCTGCATACTGCTCCTTACTTGCTTGCTAAGCATCATAAATAAACTAGTTTCTCCTTAGGACAAAATAAATGATGCATTTCTATCTCGGAGTAACATGGATAGTGAAAGAGAAAAACAAAATATTTACTGGAAAGTGTTTTATAAACGTTTTCTTATAAAGAAAACATTCAGAACGTTTTGCAAGTCTATTCTACACAATAAAAATACTGGTGGTTATGGAACCTGTAACAGTTGGAATACATTTTCTAAATCACTCTGATGAAGAAGTTCTATGGTGGAGTTATGACTGTATAAGAAGTCTAGTTGTAGCAATACAAGGAATGAAGCATGAGGAAAAGCATTCTCTTTTAAATAAAACACTAGCACTAGTGGTGTTGTATATCCCAAGACTTGTAGAATTAACAATTTATGAAAAATGATAGGTAATAACGTAAAATTCCTTTGAAACCTATACCAGAGCTATATCCATTTCCTGGACAATGTTTCTGAACACCCACTCTGAAGTTACAAATACCTAAACTTTGCCTCAATCTTGTATGTGAATAAATCTGAACACATCCAGTGTTCAAAGGCTGCTCTTCATTCATATAGTATATATGAACGATGTAGGATTAACCATGTTCATAATGGACCTATATACATATTATAAAATTCTAAATTAAATAAAGTATGGTGCACTTTTTCAATTACATTGTTCCTTAAGTATAATCATGGTTTTTTAATGGCCCTGAAACTACATATTTGTCCGAGGCAGGCTCCTCAGAATGTCAGCGCAACTCTGAAGACTGCTAAGATTTACACTTGACTGTCATTATAATCCCCGAGGGAGTAGGGAATTTTGCATGCAGTAAAGAGGAGTATATTATTGTGAAGGTGACTTTAACAGGATTTAAAGCAGCCAAGTGCCAGCGTAACATACCTTGGCAGATTTAAACACTTTCTGCTCTGTTTTAAAGGACTACAGCAGCTTAATCTATTAGTCCAAAAGCAGCCAATTTATTTTAATCCATCTGTTTAGCCTTGCTTCTCTTGGCAAGTCTGAACTGTTCCTAAAACAGATTTAAACACAGCTGTTGAAGTCCAGCATATCTCAGTACAGTACACCCTGCCATTCCCCATTACACAGCTTCTAGTACTTTATTTGAGCATTTTTTCCCAGTGTTAACTTTTTTGCATATTCCATGCTCTAGCAGTTCACAGTTAATAGTGCAATAAGGCTTGTTTTTAAAATAGCCTGGTTAAAATTAACTGCCTTCCATGGAATGTACAGTATATACTGTACACATATTCATTCACAAGACTATAGTTTTAAAAGGCCTCAGACAAATAGATAATGAACATGCCCAAAGAGCTCATCTGTAACATTTAACATCATTTAAAAGAACAGTAAATGATCTCTTATAAAATTAATGATGTTAGTAAACACATTTGAAAAGATAATGAAAAATACAGCAGCTTCAATAGCAACAGCAGTCAAAACCTCATTATGTCAATGATCTTGTTCACTGGGTTCTGCTCCAAAGAAAGTATTATAAAACTCTAATAGGAATTACTTACAATATTTTAAGCTTTTAAGTTTAAACAATATACTGGAAGGCCAGAAGGCCATTCACTATCCTAAGGCAGGCACATGACCCCATTAAAACTATAGTTAAGGATAATGTTAAAGTAATCATGGATCATTACTGCCAACTATGGTGATCAGCTGTGCCTGCACGTCAGTATAGGAATTATTGCAGAATTTCACAACTGATTAATGGTTTCATATAAAGAAGAGTTTAATTCTCTGACATTCAATTTTCTGTGCAAGTTATTCTGTTCTTCACACTTAACAGCTCAGCTCTTGGTACCCTGAGGCATACTGTTCCTCTACCCTCATCCAATTCCATTAGCTTAACCCTTAACAGACACATAATTCCAAGATCAATACAAAACAGCAGTCAATTTTTAACTTGAAAAAATAATGACCCCCCCCACACACACACACGTCTGTTTCAGGTTTAATAGACACAGAACATAGCACACAAAATAAACAACATCTCATTAAATTGTCTGGAACACAAATTTAGCTTTCCTTGGTTCTAAGACATCAGCAGAGAAAACAGTTACATGAACTGTTTCGAACTTGTCAGCATTAGATCCTAATTGCTTTCTGCAAAATGAAGGTTCAAAAAGACACATTTTCCTTGGAGATTTTCAAGGCCATCCTTTAAATTGCCAAGACAGGAAAAAAAAAAGAGATATGCTCATCAGCAGCTGACATACATCTTTATTGACAGTGAGGTATCAATGTATGGGTTTCCACACCCGCAGTGCAATTGCTTTCACTGTCAAGCTGCAACGGTTCTTCATCGCCATTAATGATTTTATCACCGATGCGATAACGAAGAAAGCCACGACTCGCATTCAGCTACCGACATGCTGCGCCGAGTCACGACTGTCTTCAGTATCCAGACTTATTTAGAAAGAGACGCCTAATCATACCTGTAGCTGTCCATTCATTGAACTCAGATCTTCGGCCTTCTTTTCTAAAGACTGGACCCAGACCTTTCTCTTCTGCCTGCACCGGGACGCAGCCGCCCTGTTGCGCTCCAAAAACTTGCGCCTCTTTTCGTCGGGGTCTTCGCTTATGGCTCTTCTGCGCCTGCCGCCAGTGCTGGGGGTGTGCTGGGCAGGCTGTGCTGGAGAGGCCTGGCACACACAAAAAAAAAAAATAGAAACAGACGACAGCTAGCTACCAGCTAACCCATCACCCAATGGAGAGGATGAAAATTCACGAGCAGTATCTGGTAACACAAGGACAAATGCTGATTTTTTTATTTTAAAAGTCATGCAGGAATAGGCCCTTTTGTGTTTAAAAGGAAAAGCAGGTTACCTAGTATTAAATCATCAAAATCAAATTAATGGATAAAAGATAGCGCCTTTAGAATGAATCTAATTTTATCCAATCAGGGAAAAAGGCCAAATGATGAACAAGCCACACTTTAATAGTCTTAATGCACATGAACCCTGAATTTGAGATGATTAAGTACTGTGTTTCTACAGCCAGCTAACACTATGCTGGACACAGAGCAGCCAGGGCCCCTGGCAGTACTCACTGGAGTCTCTGTTGTGGATGTTGCAGGCTGCTGCAGAGACTGGGGGCATGCTTCCTCTGACTGTGCCCTGGCTGAACTACTGCTCTGCCCATCGCTGGCCTCTCCATTAGTTACCTGAGGGTGCTGCTGTGTCAGTGCAGCTTTTAGCCTCTGATTTGAGAAAAGAAGCAACAAAGCAAGTGAAGACACGTGTACTTTTACAGCAACACAGGAAAACACCAGTTTCTCATAGAAAACAAGACTTTAAATTATGTAACTTAAAGCTTTAAGCAATGTGTATTTTCACCTTTTTCGGCATAAGTTCTGAGCGTCCTATACTGAACAAAATGCAAATAAAACACAAATGTATTCCTGGGAGCACAAGTGGAGATGGTTTATTTTCTAGTCTCCGGAGAATCCTGTGGTATTCAGCAACTTGTCAAGGGAATTTATTTCCTCTCAGGCATCATGTTAGATGTTTTAAATAATCCCACATGCAGTGCATTCAAGATTCTGATATTTCTGAGTGTCTGTGTGTACTGCCAGGGCATGTGCCAAGGGAACAGCTTAGCTACTAGTAATACAAAAAACATGCCATTAATTTGAGACAGGCTATGACAAGAAGTACATTAATTATGTTTTGTCATTTAAACACAAATTATCACATATGCATATAGATGCATACACAAACACACTACCTTATATTTCCCCCACATACACAACCAAGCTTTAAGATATTAACTAGACAAAGTATATATATGTGTGTACTGCGTGTCAAAATAAATGCTTAAACTAAAATTCAGTTATTACGTAACTTTGATCAAGTTTATAGTTCACCCACAAATTGGAATCATCCATTTTTTCAATTCCATTTTTGAAAAACACCATTTCATTTTTCAAAATATGAACAAATGAATTAATCTTATCTGTAATTTGCCCACCATTGACAACATCATTCCAATTTATGTTTCTCCTTAAACATACTAAAATCAAAAGCAATCGAGAAATAAAACAACTCTTTGAATCTGTAAATTATTATACAAAAAACAGCATGTTATTTCAGCTGCTACCTTGACGTGCTGCAGACTAATCCGTCAGACAAATTTGCTCGCCCAGTAATACCTATCCAGAATTTCCTCTTGCTCAAACAAGATATTATTCTCTTGGAACAAACCGTGAAAAAAAAAATAGAGTAAGATCCATATTTCATATCTGCCACAAAAAACTCATCAGTGTAATAACCCTCCTTCTCATGGGTGTTATTCTACCATCTGCTGCTATATTACTTATCTTTATTTTGCAACTAATTAACAGCATAATCTTCTAAATTCAGCAAGTTAATTATCATTATTGTGGTCTTTGCAGCATCATCAGTCCTTGTAAAGCAGCATCTCTCCACCCCCAGAGAATGTGTGGAAATGAAGGAGGTTGGGAGAGGGCCTGTTTCCTTGGAGCGGGCTCATTAGGTGTTTGCTGATGAGCCTGGTACGCAGGGAGGTAGGTCAGATGAATTCTGCTGAACAAAAGGTTCCATGCCGGGCTTAGCTGACTTAATGTACATTTCTGAACATTTGCCAAGCTGCCCTCTGTCAGCCCTCCACGAAAGCCCCCTACAGCAAACTCTGTTGACTGCCCACTGTGTGCTGTGCTATTTCTCAGTTTGTCATTCTTATGCTGCTGGTGAACCAAAGTTTGTACCAGTCACCAGTCCCCCTCCCCCCACGGCCCCCCCACCTTCTTTCTGTAGTTTACCTGTTAATTTCACAAGAATGTCATGCTGTGAACACTTACGAACTCTGTAACACATGCTTCATCTCCCCTCGACAGATCTCATTTACAGTATTTTATTTTCCTGCCCTTCAATTCTAAATACAGAATGGGAGAAAGTCCTCTTGCAAAATAAGAAAAAAAAATCCCAACATCTGTTTGCACAGGCTGGCATGCTTCACTTTGGAATATTTGCCCTCTAAAATAATTTGTTTTCATGCAAAAGCTACTTAACTAACCCAGTTTGCTGTCTCCTGATCAAAGATAAAATAATTTGCAGACAGTCTGTGCAATCATTAATTTTAATTACAGACTATGCAAGAGATACTACAGGAGCAACAGTGAGCTGTTCCAAATCCAGGGTGCACTGTCCCCTCCTCCAGGCAAGACGGCCCTAACCAATATGTAGGGCATACATATTCATGCTTCTTTTGGGTTTTCCAGTTTTTATAAATGAAGACCAAAGTCTTGTAACCTTGAAATAAGACCGAATAAGATCGTTTTTTTTTATCAAGACAAACAGCTAAATCCTCTGGTTGTATTTTCTAATCTGTCACCATCAGCCAAGAAGAAAGCAGTTTTTCTTAAAAACAGCAGCTTCCTCTCGTGAAAGAAACATGCATACTAAGGACCCAAGCTTCATACTGTACAAACGTTTACTAGAAGTTTTATAGTTTAGACATAATACTAAATACTTGATCTTGAACTATGAGCTGTTGAATTTAAAAAAAAAAATATCTGCATAACCAAGACAAAATTAAGAGAAATAGACCACATTCTTCAGTTTGTACCAATTCTGCAGAGGCTTAGTGTTCTTATTTTAATTTATCCCACAAAACAAAAAGATCTGATATCTTTTGTAGTAAAACCTGATTAAAAGATGTGTTTTGGAGTGAACCAGTGCATTCTTATCACTCCATAATGCTTTTTTTTACCTTTTTTCCCCAATATGCTGAAGAACCGAGCAACATAAAAGAAAAACTCTTGCCTCAAAGTTCCAAAACAATTTTCTGAAAATAAAATGATATCAAGTAACATATCTCAATAACAATATGGCATTATTTCAAGTTTAGAACATAATTAAGTATACATAATTAAACCAAGAGGGTACATTTTTGGTTTAAAAAAAGCACTAGCCAGGACATGTTTATATAAGCATTCTGCTTTTTACAAGAAACATGTATGAATGTGAATTTGTTCTCAACCTACTATCACGATTATCATAATGATGATGATGATAATACCAGTTACCAGGACATGGCATTTAACATAGCTCCCCCTACTGGTTTGGTAAAGCATAACATTACACTCCGACCATAAACACAAAGTTTAAAACAATCACTCCCAAACAATTGCATCTCAAAGATGGTAAAAATATTTCCTTGTACTACAAATGACAATACTGTTTATATGGCTAATAAAGTGATCTTATCTTATATATATAAATTGTTATAATATAAATTGTCCTTCAACGCTGCACAAGGTTAGTCGAAACCTTTTCACAAATGGATATTAAGGAGAAACATAAAATCTTCATGAGATTATTAACTTTTTTTTTCTAACAACAACTTTAAGTTGTAGTTTTATCTGTAGAATTTTTGCCATAAAAATATGCTTCAATTTTGCAAGAACTACATAAAAAAATCAATACATTGAATTGATCAAATGCTTATAAAACAGCATTGATACAGTTATTTCTAACAAAATCTTTTGTTTTAACAATATTCTAGATATAGGACTATATCTTTATAAACAAATAAAGAAATACGACCTACAGTTTAAAGAAGAAACTGCAGATTACCATTTTAGCTTCTGACTGCACAGGCTGAGGGGAGGAGGGTCCAGGGATTCCAGGAACACTAGGCACTATGGTGACAGGTCTGACAAGCTGACAGTCAGGGTGCAGGGAAAGACAGCAACAAACAGCAGATTACCGATTCAGACATGGACCGGGCCATGTGGAAAGTCACTTTCTCTGCAATGACACGTTGAGCCATTACATACACAGAACACAATGTAGGAAGCCAATAATCTGAATTTTATCAAGAAAGATTTACACCTGCTTTTCAGATTTCGAGTTCCGAACTGAACCACTTCACCTTGTACATTAATAAACAATGGAACAGCTTACATGCATAGCATATTGATGGAGTTCTGCCAATGGAAAAGGAATCCTGCTGTAGTATGAACAGTGCCACTTTTAATATTTGTACTATCAAATGAGAAATGAAATGCATGTACTGTAAAGCCTGTAAATGGGAGTGCCTTGCAAGCTGATGTTGCTAAACATCTTCTTTGCCAGCCTTTGAAGTGAAATCCCTACAGGCAGGAAGAATAGAAGCCTTTTCCCCACTGTGCCACTATCAGCAGCTAATCATCTGCTGCTCATTGTTCCACTCCAGCAGTCAAACAAGCAGACACTGGATCACCATCGCTTCCTACACCTTAACCAGTTTGCAATACAAGCGATGATTTCTAAAATCATGCATATTAAAAAAACTCAAATGTGCTATATTCTGTGACGTACAATGTTGCTGGCTAGCATTGTTTTGCTCAATAATGTCACGTTTGTGGTGACATACTGAATCCAGGTGTTTTACGTGGATTTCCCTGAAACTTTAAATGCACAAAATCGTAAGGTCAGAATAACAGCTTAGAATAAGAGTTCTAACTCTAGAATGAAAAAATGAGTAACTGGGTACTGGTTAATCAGAAAAATATATTCAACAACATGATTTGTTCATTTGTTCCCAGCATTAACACTTCTATGTGCACAGAGGAAGTCTTCACAACTAGTGACCATGATGGTACTCGCTGCACCCATCAGCTACATTGCTGAAATGTTTCAACACCGTAAGCATTAGTTGAGTGGAGGTTTTGGTGTTCAACAAAGAGATGCTGGCTTGAGCACTGCTTAAAGAATAGGATATTTAATAAATAATATATTGATATAAGCTAGAGAACTATAAGTCCCACACTGAAAAGCCCACAAAACACACACTCATGCATAAATAATGGTTAATAATAAATTGATAAAAGGAAGAAATTGAGGTTAGTTTTTTTATTAAAATACAGCTGCAAACACAAATCTGGAGTTTTCAGAAAATAAGGTAAAGCAATTATTTTTATATTTAATGAGATATATAAAAATTAGCAAAGCAGTGCAACAAAAAACAGAAGCACATTAAATTAACGGCAAAGTATACATGCTTTAATACCGCATTCACTAAACTGTTATTTCTAGTACTTTAAAGGAAATGTTGCCTTGATCTTGACTTTGTTCTAATATAAAAATGTACAAGTTTAGGCAATGTTTTTAGATCACAGCTTTGTTGACTGGCAACACCTAAATACTGTATGCAACAAATTCACAAAGTTAACAGGAAAATCTTTGTAAAAGGTACATTCTGTTGAAAAGACATGACAGAGGTAAATTCCTTATTCTGATTAATACCTACTCAACAGGTGGTCTACTGTGAAAGACACAGGCTTGGAGCAAGTGTGGTCACTGTTGAAAGCAATATAAGCTATACATGTATGACATACTGTACAACTTTGCATCACACTGCAGATATTGTCTTGTAGGATTGTGTCTCATTCTTCTAGTTAATGGACAAACATACTGTATACATATTGCCTGGTTTCTGAGTCCTAAATGCCATGTCATGCCAATTCATCCCAAAAATGTTGAATGTGGTTCAAGCCGGAAGAGTCATCCAGCTCTATCAGCTTAACCATCACATAAGGAAGCTGCTATTACATGAGGAGCTTGAGTACAGTACATCCATGGTCCAGTCAGAATCAGGTTGAACTTGCTGTGAGGACCAAAATCTTGAATCAATGTAGTGCTGTGTAGACAGGCAGCAATAACGAGTAGGAATTAAGAGACTCCTGTCCACACCATCACACTTGTACCTTCTCATTATTGGGTATGTGGTAGACAACGATTAGTGTATCATTCTGTACATCTGTGCCACACTTGCAGTCATTTGTCAGGGTTGTCTACACAAAAGTTAAACTCACTGCTAAATAGGATTTGGCTCCACTGCTGGCAAGTAATC
Organism: Lepisosteus oculatus; assembly: GCF_040954835.1. Lineage (NCBI taxonomy): Eukaryota > Metazoa > Chordata > Actinopteri > Semionotiformes > Lepisosteidae > Lepisosteus > Lepisosteus oculatus. The sequence goes on from NC_090707.1 coordinate 17,186,961, forward strand.
CTGAGGTGTTGCTCACACTATCTTGTTCTGTTACGTTGATGAACACTGATGGACTAGTATGTCCATCTGGCCTCCAAACGATGACCGCTAAGATATTTCCTCAAAGCTCAACTATTGATGCCTGATTTGTTGCAACCAAGTAATTTTCTGAGTAGTAAAGGCAGTGTAAGAACAATTACAGTGATAGAACATGATGGCATTGTTTTGATGAGCGGGTTGCCTTTGGTTTTTTACTCTTGATTTTCAGTATGCATGACATTTAACAGGTTGAAAACTAAAGCATCTCAGATCTAAAAAAATCTCAAAGACAGGTCTTTTCATTAAGTGTTTCACATACTCATATTCTACAATTGTATTTTCTTGCTTTTTAAGACACATCTAACTTTCACTAAAGTGTTGAGAATAAGTTTGTTGGCCTAGGTTGACCTGTATTATTGTATATTTTAGGCAGGAAAATTTATTAGATCTTTATGAAAATCGTCCTGGTTTCCTCCTGGTTATCCTCCCATGAAAACCACTTCCATTCAGTCTTTTCCTGACACTTGAAGCATGAACACTGACATTAACTGCAGTGAGAAAAGTCAGCAGACTCTTCGATACTGTTCTGGGGTTCTTTGTGACTTCCTGAATGACTTTTACACTTGGGGAGATCTTTGCAGAACCTGTTCAGTCACTGTGGTCCTGAATATTTGCCATTGTAGACTATTTAAGACAAGAAATATGGAGCCTCCCAAACTCTATCAAGCAATTGGGTAGGCTATTTAATGGTTTGTCCCCACTTCTTCAGTGCTCCAACACTGAGCTAAGCTTTTGGTGCTAGCTTCGCAGTACAGTGGCGTTCACTTTTGATTCACAAGCACAAATCAGCAGGCCCTCATGGTGTTTTTTCTCAGCTCCTTTTTTCTTCAATCTTGTTTCCATTTTTTTCCATTCACTATCTCCACTTAAACTACGGTTCACCAGCCTTCGCTGCCGTTTCCAGACAGTCTCTTTCCACAGAGAGCTTCCATCTAAATTTGGACAACTTCATTCCCACCAGCCTCTCCACTGCATTAAGTTAGCCTTTTTCCTGCTCAGTAATAATTCGGACAGCTCCTTTTCCAATCAGCCTGCATTATTTACTTCATCGGCTCATTAAAGCCTGTGAAACAGCGTCTGGAGAAGGTCCTCAGCTTCTTATTCGCCATGGTCCAGAAACCTCAGGGATCACAGCATAAAATATGCAGAATTTATTTTTACCCTGATTTATTATTGGTGCATTTTCAGGGCTTTTCTTTACATATGGTTTACATTTTAGTATATTTTCTAAATTATTTTTTTTTCAAAATCACAAAAGCGTATAAAACACAACACCACCCATCAAGAGCAATTTGCCAACCCATATACCAATTGTCCAACCCCTATACTGTACGACACCACTGATTTTCATGTCTTTTAAATTTATTTAAAGGTATAATGCACAAAATATGTTGGTTACGGTTTCATTACTTTTTACATTTTACTCAGATTTCTTACTTATTTGTCTCATTTTTGTGTACATTACTCCACTGTCATAGATCTGTGTAAATCCATAAAGTTTTGTGTCATGTTGCTTACACTCATGTATTCAAACAATGTTAAAAATGCACATTGCATGCAATCACTGTTTGGTACATGTGTTTTTAACAATATTTTCTATTAGATATTTTACTTTTATATTATATATTGTACAAATATTTAAATGTTTATTAAATATACTGTAAATTAAATATTTTACAGCTCATGTGTACTTTTACTTCTGTTTTGTCCCATTTTTAAGAATAAGCCATGCCTGTTGTCTGGACTAGCTACCGCTTTACTGACTTTGTCTATTTTGTGGATAAAGTCCCGCAACAGTTATGTTTTGTGAATTTTTTGATGTTATCGAGTTCTGTTATTGGTAAGTTAGGTGCACACATAAATATATGATAGCTGGACCAGAGTTTTCTATTTCGAAAAGTAGTTAACCCAGTGATTATTTCCGTCACAAGTCATCGCAAAATCTAAAATGTTTGAACCTAACTGCAGATAAAGTTTATGATCAGAAGTACTTTTCTGTCCTGACTCCACCTGCAGTTTTTGTGGTCTCGATGTTTAAACGTTTACTCACTAGAGCTCACGGGATCATGTGACACATTCCTGTGCACTGATTGGATATTGCCTGAAACGTTTAACGGGAAAGGATGCTGTCTACACTGACAGACTGTGTTGCCAGCGGGTTGCTAGAGCATTGGTAGGTTGCTAAGGGTGTTATATGGAGCAATCTAAGAGGGATGTGGTCACAGGAGATAAAGGCCAGTAGCAGATTGTCCGACATAATAAGGCAAATGCATTTTGATTAATTGAACACTTTTTATCTTTAAGGAGAAAGAAGTATAGAATTCCGAAACTTACTGGGATTGCTGTGGGAATATGTACACTCGGATTCGTAATGGAGGCAGGAATCGCCACAGGCATTGTTTGTCCATTAGGGAGCTGTAAAAGCACAGGGAAGGAGCCAGAAACAGGTCTGAAAGCAAAAGAGAAAGAAAAAAAAAAGAGAAGATTCCAACACACATCTATTACTCAGATATAACCTATAAAATATCATAGGTATTTTTTAAGCACCCAAGAAATCTGTTACCATGGTTTACAGACTCAGTATACACATAATAACACATTAGATCATAAACATGTATTCTGAGTGTGAATATTGCACAATCACCTAAAAATAACATTGTATTCCAAGTACTGTTTTTCATAACCACTACTTCACAGCCACTGTAACAAACACAACTGGTAACGCTGCAAATCATGCTAATCTACGATAACTAAGACATCAATGAATATACTCTTAGTAAAACATTGAAAACTAATCAAATTTCTGCATATACAGAAAATATACAGATTAAATAAGTAATATTTTCACATTACTTACACTATTGGCCTATTAGAGGATGGGACTTGAGTAATGACAGAGCTAGATGTTGGAGATGGTAGGGCTTGCTGTATTACAACGTTCGCATCTGAGCTTGCAAGTAGTACATTGGGGACTTGAAGAGATGCGGGACGAACTATAGTAGATGTTGGATGTGAAGTCGGCTGCAATGCAACATCCTGAAAAAAAATGCAAATTGAACCTTAGCTGCATTAGAAATTGCACGGAATGTAATTAAAAATACGTGAAATAATGTTAGAACCCACATGTTGACAAATGAAACTGGAATATACAGTTCTTGAATCACACATTCTTAATTTGTAATAAATTATGGGCTAACCCACCTCAAATATACATACCATTTCTCAATTAGGCACTTTAACACACTTAGCCATGGCCAGTAACAGACAATTTGTAAGACTGTTAGAGACAATACACTGAGCCTCAAACAGTGGGTGTACCCAGTTGTTACACCAGGATGAATGGCCTGGGTGACACACAGGCAGCTGTTCTGACTGTTCGCCACTGTTCACCTCCCAATAAATACAAACTAAGACAATAAAGCTATTTTAAAGGTTTGTTTAGTAAGCATATGTTTATATTGTATAAAATCCATCCATCCATTTTCTAACTGCTTCATCAAATTCAGGGTTGTGGGAGCCTATCCCAGCAAGCAACAGGCACAAGGCAGGGTACACCCTGGATGGGACACAAACACAGACGCACATACACTCACAACACCGCCAAATTTCCCAGATGCGAACTGCCCTACCAGTATGTGTTTGGACTGGGAGAGGAAACCAGAGCATCCAGAGGAAAGCCACAAGAACATGGGAAGAACATACAAACACCCCTGGATTTAAACCTAGGGCCCTAGCGCTGCAAGGCTAACCACAGTGCTACCCGACATTGTATAAAACCTTAAATAACTAAAATAATAATCGAAAACTCTCAACAAGGAAATAATATTTGCAATGTTATTTGCAAGACTTTATATTAAACAGGATTTAAAAATCTGACAGAGTGAAGGACAGAAGAATGGAATGAATATAACATGAAGGTTCATATGCTAAACATTAACAGACATTTAACTTAAACATAACTTATAATACAGCTGTACAAACATTTTGCGTAAAATAAATATATTCGCTTCTCTTTTGGGGTTCAATCCTCTGGCTGAGAGTGGACCCCGGAATGCAACCCCTCCTTATTTACACGTACATTCAAAACAACTTTCCCTATAAAAATAACATTTTTTTCATTACACATCATGTTTCAAGAATGTATCTGCCCCACAAATCAAGAACTACCTATAATTTCTTAAATTTACACACCCCACATGCCTCCCCAGTTTGCTTCAATTTTATTTTTCAAATGTTACATAATTAAGACTATTTTACAGCTCTTTTTTCTGTTCACTTAGTCTTTAGTACCGGTACAACAAAATGTTAGTACGGCACTCTCACTTTATGAAGGCAAATGGCACAGATGCAGTTATTGGTAAGTACGTCTGTCAAACTGAAGCGAACAGAAACAGAGGGCAAATAGCAAAACCACTACCAGAATTACTGCAAACTTATAACGAGTCTCCAGAAAAGCAGTAACATTGCAGTTTATAGCTGTTTCCATCAGCAAAATCAGCCCTGTTGAAATTCTGTGCACATATTCTTATGGATGATGGGGCTGGAGGGGAATTTATGCCGGTTTTCCTTGGAGATACAGATTTATTTGTGATGTGATGTGGAATATATTTTAACATGCCGACAGTAAAATAAACCATAAACATCAATGCAAACATTGCTGGCAGCAGACTTGTTCCGTACAGAACACGATTGTGCTCCTTTCAATATGAGAAAGGTTATGGTTCACAAAAGAAAGAAAACTTTGCCAGAACAACGTACAAGGTACATCAAAACACTTAAATTTGTTTTATCTCTGGATATAAAAGGGTAGAGATTAAAAAAAAAAACACTAAAGCAAAGAGCCTCTAATACCTTCCTCTTTTTATGTGTGCCTAATTTCTACAGCAATACATCACTTACATCTGTGCCAGCACAACAAGGCAATTGTCAATTAATATTAATTACACTACTGAAAAAAGTTCAACACAGAAAAAATGCATTGATTGTTCCCAAAAAACAGAATAATCTGAGCCTTTCTTTGGTTCCATCTCAGCACATGTAATAGAAAGATTTGGAACTACTCCAATCTACAATGGATTTTCTGTAGAATTTACCTTGTCGTCACTTGTAGTAGATTCTGGGTGAGGCAAAGGACTGTCTTGGTGAGTGGTTTCCACAGCTGATGGCTCTTCAGTTTTATTTCTTACAATGGGAGTTGCGAGTGGAGACAAATCTAAGGGTAGCTGAAATATGGAGGCATCGTGAACCGACAAAAACAATCTTAAAAAGTAAACGAGAAACCAAAAAAAAAACTTTAGTGGCAACAGTCTCAACAATTCCTAGGTGGCAAATTTCTATTAATAACAGTATTGTTTAAGAACAGTATGGCAACTAATTTTGCACTAGTCCTTCAAAATAATGTAAAAAATAAATTACATTTTATGTTTGTTTGTGCACGTGGAAACTAAATGGACCTGCATTCTAAACAGAGAACAGGAGGCACCTCTTTACCCCAAGTGTTGTGGGAGTATGGAACAAGCCGACCAGACATGTTGTTGAAGCCGATACCCTGGCTTCTTTCAAGAAACGACTGGATTTGATCATTCAATCAATTAGCTACTAAATACCAAATGGACTAGAGGTGCCAAATGACTTCCTCTCGATTGTAACCATTCTTAGCATCTTAATAAACGTTACCTTTTTGATGTCTTCTTCTGTTGCTTTTTTGAAGTCATTTTCAAAGGGACTGGCCAATTCATTAAATAGTCCCACTTCTTCACAATTCTTCAAAAAACGGGTTGGTGTTGGAGTTTGGTCTGAAACAATATATAACAAAAGTGTCTTTCAGTTGATTCAACAACAGCTACCTATTAATGAGAAAGATTTACAATGTGAGCTCTTTTTATCAGTTGAGGAACAATAACAAAATGCAAATCTATATTATTTTAGGTGGGTAGCTGCGTCAGCATGCGTAGCCTGCAAAGGAACAAGTAATGGGTTTATTCCATGCTGAAAAAAAGAAGAAAGAGAACACAACGTTTCGGCTGTGGAGCCTTCTTCAGGTGTCAGGTAATATATTATTTTATGTTGAATAGCACAAATACACACACAAATCACAACTTAAAAGTTATGGCTTTGCTGCCTATGTTCTCCCATATTGAAAATATAAAATAGCAAAAGATGGTGATAACTTATAGGTAAGACCAAATGATGCACTATGAAATGCATTACAGCATAGCCAACTGTAGGTTTTCAATGGCACTTTTCCTACTATTTAGATATATTTAAAATTATATAATGGGCTTTTCTAGAATAAATTTACAACAACCATATATCTCCACAATGTCTGGAACTGTTATGAGTCAGGCTGGGGTTTTAAGATTTCCTTTCCACTGAAAGAAATGAACACGAACGATTTGATTACACGATTGCCAAGACAAATTCCATTGCAGTCTAACTGCAAGGCATGACAGACAAGATACTCCAAACAGCCACTTCTATGACTGACTGATCACACCGTATCAACAGCTGATGAGTATTTCCAACGTGGCCAGAAGACAGGCTGAGAGCACATTTTTCATAACTCTCAAAACAGAAACAGCCCCACTATATTTGTCAGTGAAAAAAAACTAACTTTCATCGGTCTCACTCTGCTGCAGTCAGTAAATACGTCAAAGTCACCCTTTATCTTCTGGTATCTAATAAAAGCTCAGCAATTTGCAGTTTTTCTCCTTCAGCTTTTAAATGTTGGTTTTAGGTATATGTGCAACACAAAAAGGAAGACAACGCATGATTACTCTATTAATTGTTCCTCTATTGATAGATCAATGAAGTTCAACATGTATCTCTTCCGTTACGTCAATACAAGCAAATTCTATTGATAACATTTTTCATACCTGAATTGACATTTTTGTCAATTTCCTACACTTTAGATTCTCTTTCCCTTGGTAAATACTCCCCACTTCCTGGGATCTGCAGTTTGATACTCACCAGCAACGATGACACTGTCATTACGCGCTGGACCAAACTTTAGTGTCATCTCATGTTTGTGTTTGTGGACAGCCAAATGGTCTTCATTAGTAAAACGCTACAAAAAATACAACATTACATTAAAAAAGGTATTTAGGATAATGAATCTCTAAATGATTCAGCCAACAATTTCATGAACTGAAATATTTAGGCGGGTTGTGTAATTTCTAATTCCTGGTTTTGCAATGTTACTGTCTTAAGGTTAAGTAAAACAGGCAACCAATAAAATATTATATCCAACTTTTATTTTTAAAAAGAGTTTCAGAACTGCCACCCATACATACCTGACCGCATCCAGGAGCAGTGCATACAAAGGGTTTGTCATCACTCATATTCAGTAGATACTTTTATCTCCTAGATGAGAAAGATACCACACTTTCAAGACCTACTGTCACGCGTAATCACATCATGGACCACTGCAAAAGGCGACAAACCATTTCTTAAATAACGTTTAGTCTCGATTTCAACACAAGCATGCAAGAAAAAAAAACCACAATGAAAATATGACTACGTATTGAAAACGTCTGTAAACTTTAAGCCCGGGAGATAACACAGAACACATTACAAATACTTCAGGTGACAAATCGTTGGCGATTCTAGGAAAGTGTTTTCTGCTTTCCTCCTGAAGTACTCACACACACAGCTCAGCATTCTGGAGTGACTGACACGCCAACAAGCCTTGTGCATCATAGAAAAGGTCTCTAGCTCATTGGACAAATAAGCATAAAACTCGTTTTAAAACTAACATAAACATGCATGGAAGCGTTATACAGCTGGCTTGGTTGGTCTCTCGTTTATTTTCAAATTTAACCGTGCCGAGCATCCTCTTCAGTTGCATTAAAAATTAACGCCGGTCGAACACAAGGTATTGATATCCTTTCTGTCAAGTAATCGACTCCCATTCAGTGTTAGTGTCGTGTGAGGTACTCTTAAATAACTTAATCGTAGTATTTCTCAGGGCTAACCTTCTCTAAGTAAAGTGACAGTGATGTTCTTCGGCGAACAGGGAACAAAAAGAACAACTCTGGATTGCTGTGTTGTAAAACAGCTTCTTTTTTTTTACAATACCTGCATGTAAAAGATGCTACCTGTGCCCTACCATAACAGCAGAAGTTCTAGATATTCTATACAGAGGACTTAGATGTGTAAACAATAATGCGGAGGCTGCATTACGAAGACTGCAAAAATGCACATATACACACTATGTTAATGAATTAAAATCACATTTAGGGTGCCTGGCGAACATTACTGTCAAGATGCGGTTTCTTGTTTACAGTCCATCATCATTATACCATCCCAGTCTCTTGTCTTGGGTTGGGTATACCCCCGTCGCCATATTATTATTATTACTACTGTCACTGCAGTATAAAAGCATTCATCGCCCGTTGACAAAATAAGTAGAGACTGCTACTCTAAACTGCTTTCCAGCAGCAGGCTACCTTAACCGGTGTGGCAGTCGTTGTTTACCACGGCTGTCACGGTTTATACGGCCTGTTTACACACTTACCCACGGGCTCAACCTTTCTCACGGCCAAATCCCACGGGCTGCCGCCAGATCTCGCGACCGCTGCTCCAGCGCGGACACTTCCGCAAGCGTCACGAACGTGACGTGGCGTGCGCAGAACGGGCTGAGTGGTCGTACACGCGTGCTTTAAGGGCATTTTGATTCGAGAGGGTGGGGCAGAGGGTTGACTAGCTTTGATTCTTCTTTGTGCCGGTTAAATAAGACAAACTTTAAATTTTCACCTCGTTCTTTACACGGAATTGGAAAAGAAAAACTGAAGTTACATATAGAAAGAACACTGCTTCGTCTCTTAATATGCATTTCCAGTGTTAACATTTTGGATATTCATCGTTGTGAATGTATTTAGTATTAAATATGAATGAGACAAAACTACTTTTTACATTTACATATTTTAAACATGTTGGTGTACACAATACGTGACATAAAGGCTTTTACTTTCAGGTGAGTCCTCAATGATTTAATATAGACACGCATACTTTGCTAACGAGATGAAAACATACTCCAGTTTTATTTTTTGCAGGAGAAAAAACATTTTACTCAAATGAGGCCAACATGTGCCACGTGTTTTCAGCTTCTAGTACTGATGTCAAAAACGTTCCATCCAAAATCCGAAGCTTCCAGCTTCTTTCAGGTACAGGTAGGAGACTAACCAGCCAGCAGCACACAAACCATCACCCATTGTTCTTCAGTGTGTGCTTGGCAACCTGTACTTTAAAAAAGGAACAGAACACTTTTTTTCAGGGGTTAACCGACTCAAAATCTGGAAGACATCAGTCAAGAGTGCCAGTTTCTTTAACTTGGACTGCACATGTCAGAGTTTCCTCCATGTCAGACACTCTTCCAATATTCACCAATGAAATCCATTTTAGTCTTAAATACCCTAGAGGAGGGAAGAGCCATAGGATCATCTAACTTTTCTTCCACCTCTGGTTTAAATTACTTTGTGTAAATCTGTCCAAGAACAGAAAATTTATAAGGACTTAACGTGTTGCTAACTGAAAAGCACCTTTTAATTCTACAGGAATTCCTCAAAAGATTGGATTTGCCCATACCTGCCTTATAACAAAGACAATGTTGCTATAAAAATACTCTGATATAATATACTGCAACGGTGTTCAAAGACGATGCTTTCCGATTTTAATCCTCACATTGCATGTTTTCCATAAAATAGCATGTATCTACCTGAAGGATGCTATGCAGATCATATGCTTCAAGAACATTGAATGAATACACAATACTGTCTATAATTCTAATGTAAAATTTAGTCTTCACTGTAGGCCATTAGTATTTCAGGTGGGTAGCTGCGTCAGCATGCGTAGGCTGCAAAGGAACAAGTAATAGGTTTATTCCATGCTGAAAAAAAGAAGAAAGAGAACAACGTTTCGGCCGTGGAGCCTTCTTCACACCTGAAGAAGGCTCCACGGCCGAAACGTTGTGTTCTCTTTCTTCTTTTTTTCAGCATGGAATAAACCTATTACTTGTTCAGTAATATTTCAGTCAAGCTTTTCCCCTCATTGCACACGTACGACACATAATAATGTAAGTTCTTAATGAAAAGTATTCCCATATCATCACATTAATGCTGAACAAATGTTCCTAAAAGCTTTGAGTAATTTCGAAAAGCAGTGTATAATTTAATCATATCCACTTTGTAATGGTATTGAGATTTTCGGCTGTGAATTTGTGACGGCTCAACACTATCCTGATTATACTGAGAAGCAGCATCCAACTTACATTCATACTCATTTATCCAGCTAGAATTTTACCGGAGCAATCTAAAGTGCTTTGCGCAAGGATACAGCAGCTTCCACTGGGTATTTAAACCAGTAACCTAATAGTTCAAGTTCAGAACCTTAATCCCTGCATTATGCTTTTTCAAATAATTAAAGCAGTGACCACACTTTGAGGTGCAACACAACTAGGCCTATTCTTGCTTCTAGTTACAGATGAGAAGAGACCATTTTTCACAATTCTTACCCATTTGATTTCTAACTGATCCAATGACTATTTAACCAGGTAAAGAAGCTGGGAGACCTAATCATCATGCTACTGCAGTTAAACCACTTTAATTCATATAGACTCATAGATGTGATCTGTACGGAAAGTGGGACATCTGCAGATCATGAACCTTGGACCAGTTTCTGCATGACCTTTTCCAATATTACCTGTTAAAAATGGGAAATGTCACTTCAAAAAAGGGAGAAATATGAATACAATCAAAGTGTGTAATATGAAAAAAAACTAAAAATGTGTTTAATAATAATTGCTTACACTTATATAGCGCTTATTCTGGACACCCCACTCAAAGCGCTTTACAGGTAATGGGGACTCCCCTCCACCACCACCAATGCGATGGCAGCCATAGTGCGCCAGAACGCTCACCACACATCAGCTATTAGTGGGGAGGAGAGCAGAGTAATGTAGCTAATTCATAGAGTTTAGAGAGTTTAAGGATTCAGAGATTCCCATTGTAAAACGCATCTGCTTTTTTGCACGTTTGTAAAGACAAAGTAGTTTAATTACCTCAAACAGAGCTGGAAACACGTCATCTGGCTCCAAATTTGTAATTCCAATAAAATGAAACCTGCCATTTTGATCCCAAATTTTGCACTGATATTTTTATTCATCTAAGTGACAAAGCACTTTTTCTTGCTTAATGCTATTGCAAAAAAAGTCTACATGATACAAAGGGTGCTTTTAAACTTTATCCTTCAATTGAGTGTATTAAGTGTTCAATAAGAAACATCTTTTGCTTTCAATGTACTGAAATGCACAAATATTTTGATAACGAGATTTTAAAACAAACCTTGATTCCCAGAACACAAAACGGAACTGTGATTTGAGACTTTAAAAAGCCAATACGTGTATTTTAATTCTGTCATTGGTTACATTCTTACAATGTTTTTATTTTTGTAGTTTGACAGTGTTCCAACAAAATCCTGAAAAATGTACACTTTCATGACACCAACACAGAACAGTTTTAGTAACCACTGTAAAACACGTAGTTACATCTAATGTAGAATTAACATCCGAAGCAGTTTTTTTTTACATGGCAAACAAGATCAAGAAAGCAACCATCAAACAGAACAGACCCATGGCTTCAGAGAGGGCAAATCCCAGAATAGCATAGGAGAACAACTGTTGCTTTAGGGAAGGATTCCTGCAGGGGCAAAGAAATGAAAGACTGCAATTAGTCTTCTGTAAAAACAAGTGCTACAGATTACAGTTGTTCAGTACCAATTTAACATGAATTTACAGTGAACCGACCTACCTAATTAACACTTTCTTACCTTTCTTATTCCCCAGTGGATAAAGAAGGACTTCGGAATGAGTTTAACACAAAAATCTTAAGTGTGAAATCACAAAAAAAATCATTGTTTTGCAATGGATGAAACTTTTTCCAAAAAAAAATTGTAGCTAGAAAAAGCAGTTCTGTGAACTCTCAGAAACACTCAATTCTGAACACACCTACTTGCGTCCCTGATGAAAATCTTAACAGATCTACAGATGAATCCAAACTGTATGACCATCTGAGGCTACACTGACGCTGCCTACCTCTTGTAAGAGCACCTCTGCCCTGTGCTCCAAAATGACGATGTTTCTCACCTGGCATAGCCGATGATAAGACTGCCAAACACTGTCCCGATTCCGGCACCAGATCCAGCCACTCCTACTGTGGCGGCACCAGCACCAATGAACTTGGCAGCTGTGTCAATGTCCCTGCTGACGGCACTGGTCTGGAACCCCCTGAGCGCCAAGACAGAGTTCTGTGGCCCGCTCACAGCTGCAGCCTTGCCCTGGAAAAGTTTTAATTCTTTGTAGAAAAAGTAGAAGGGAAAGAAAAACACTTCTATCTGGATGCAGCTTATTTTAATCATTTGGGAAAGTACTTTAGGAATGTAACAGGAGGCCACTGGGCCCATAATGTCTGTTTGGTAATTTCCTCATTGATCCAAGGATCTCCTCCAGCTGTTTTGTGAAGGAAGCCAGAGTACCGGCATCAGCCGGGTAACTTGTTCCACCCTCCCACAACTCTTTGGGTAAAGAGTCACCTCTGTTCTCACTTTTAAAGGTCACAGCACAGACGTTCAGAGGAATTTTCATGTTAAAGCACATCGGCCACTAAGGAATGTAGGTCTGCACACTAAACAAAATCCAATAAATGGAATTTGATCCCAATATTCTACCAATCTGAAATGACATTTTCAAGGACTGAAGCACTACTCTTTAGACTCACCTCTCCTGTTCTGACCTCTGGCCGGGACAGCACTGATGCAGAGAGAGGTCTGCACAGAGCCCGAGATCCAGCACGGACCTGCACCCAAAACAAACCCCACATCAACCAGGGAACACACCTCATCAGCCCACACCTTAAGGGAAACTGACTTCATTTACATCATCTTACTTCACTGTAGCTATTTAAGATAAAACAAAATGCACCTATAGAAAACATACAGTTAAGGGCAAGTATTAGCATGATCATAAAATAATGTGCCCATGCAAAGTCCACCACATACCCAAAACGTGGATTATGGGAGACGAACAACAATTTGTAAATAATTTCTGAGCTTCACTGAGAAGAAAGGAAGAGATACAGCGTCAATATATTGAGCTCTCTGAAATTATTAAACGTCTGTGGCGTTTAAATCTTGAACAATAATCAATTTCAATTCCAGGTAGATATTTAGTTTTTCAGTACCAAAGGTAATTCCAGTACTTTAATCATGCTTGTTGTGCTACGTTTCGGCCTCCTTTACTTGTGTCCTGAGTTAGAGGACATATCTCAGCTGCAGAGCAAGGCAGTAAGGCCCAAGCCCTGAGCACAGCCTAAGTCATTCAAAAAATAAATCGCTGTCATTTTCAAACTAAAAATTCCAAATGCACCATTATTTACTTGGTTTACCCCTTACCGAGGTTTGAATTATACTGTGCAATTAGAAAAATAGCACGACTTTGACTAAAAAGGCCGGATTTTTTCAGCTTTTATATCTAGATATGAGTTCACTTTAATATTGATAACTGCCCTTTTGTAACCATTGAACAGTAAGTCGTTTGTATTTATTTTTTTCCCCATTTCATTCTAAAAACTGAAGGGGCCTGTGTGAACAGAAAACGTTTAGAAAAAAAAATAGGAAAAACTCAAGTTCAAGACTAGGCCCGCAATGAAATAAGAATAAAAGACCAGAAAATGTGGTTTTTGAAAATCAGATGTGGTACAGAAACTCACCAGAGCAGGCGTGGAAACGAATTTAGCACAAGCGTACATTCTGTCTGGATTTATTGGTTGCTGAGTTCGGAATTGATCATAAACCCGGGTCTGTCTCTGTGAAGAACAAGGGAGAGTTAAGGTCAATGGAAATTCTGCTCCTAAAGTCTGCAACAGCAACACCGAAACGAAGATCACGCATGCACAGATAATGAAAACTCATGAAACCCAGAACCACTACTTAATTACAAAGATCCCCAGGACAGGATGAGATGGGATTGTAAATGTTCTATTCCTTCGCCTTTTTCTTGCTTCCCCTTCACTTACCGGCTACAGAGGTCGAACCGATTAGAAACCACTGCGCATGCGTCTGCTTCTTTCCCTGCAAACTCCCGGATGGCGGCTGTCAAGGTCACTTCGCTGCAACTTTATTGAAAAACAGAAGAACTGACAAGTTACTGTTGCACTTGATTGGAACCAGCCGAGGGTTACAGTACGTTGCGTTTGTGAAAATAAACGTCCGCAATGACTACAGAGGTAAACCCAAAATCAAAAGTAATTAATCGAAGACGTGCAATTTTCTTTGGGGATGGAAAACTGCACGGAACTAATTGATTCTGTATAAATCAACGTTTAAACATTTCTTTTTAAATTTAAGGTGTCTATATATATATAACATACTTGTACAGTCCTTAAATTAAAACAGTGACATTCAGAAATAGAAAGACTCCACTACTGTTGAAAGCTGAAATCTATATACTTGGCCTTTGGGCACATTCCCTGTCCTCTCAATGCAGTTTAATTTGCTCTAATATCATTACTAATTAGCCAACAGCCATATCACCCTTCAGCTCTCAACTGGCTACCCCCTGAAGCTAAGTAGGGTTGAGCCTGGTTAGTACCTGGATGAGAGACCTCCTGTGAAGCAATCATTGCTGCTGGAAGAGGTGTTAGTGTTACCATTGGGGGGCGCCCACCCTGCAGTCTTTGTGGGTCCTAATGTCCTAGTATAGTGGTGGGGACACTATACTGTAGTGGGTGCTGTCTTCAGATGAGACATTAAACTGAGGTCCTGACACTCAGTGGTCATTAAAGATCCCCCATATGCAGCACTGTACATATAATGTGAAAAACTGACATGAAAGATGTTACATTTTAAGTCCATTGAACAATAAGTTCTATTTAAATAAGATCATTGATTAAAACTACAAAGGAGGGAATCTTATAAAATACAAGTGATGAGGGATACCATAAAATACCTAGAAAGTGCATGCATACTAAAACAAGACACCTATACAGTTGCGTAATCAACTTGGATTGACAAATAACCGTCATTTCTGGTTCTAGATTAATTTAATTAGTGCAAACATCGTATAGTGTTATACGTCTACCTATCCATTTTCTACCCCCTTCTTCCAGTTCAGGGTCATTAGGGCAAGGCAGGATATACCCTGGATGGGACCCCACTCCATCACATTTGTGGACATACGGTACAGGCACAAACTCACACACCAGGGTCCATTTTTCCAAAGTTCATTTAACTTACCAGTGTGTTTTGATACTGTGGAAGGAAATCCATGCGAACCTGGGAAGAACATACAAACTCCACACATATAGCATCCCAGGAACTGAACCAGGGCCTCAGCGCTATGGGACAGCAATGTTAACCACTGTACCATCATGCCTCCCACTGTGTTCTGTAAAGAGAGCATAATGGTAGAATATTTTTAAACAAAACCTTCTATGAATTGCATTCCACAAGCCTGAATCAGAAGAACCAGTTAGAAAATTGATGGATATACTGTATCACACTATGCTATGTTTGCACTAATTAAATTAATCATGAACCAGAAAAGAAGGTTTCTATTCTATCTAATTGCATCTCTGACATAAAAACTTGGATGACTCAAAATTTCCTTTATCTTAATTGTGACAAGACTGAAGTCATGCTTATTGGCACCCCCCATCAACTTCGTAAAGCCAGTCCTGTAACCCTATCTGTAGATGGTTCTGTACTAGAGCTTCAGTCTAAATTGAAAAACCTTAGGGTGATATTCGATTCTGGCTTAACATTCGACCCACATGTGCAGCATATTGTCAAAACATCTTTTCTTCACCTCAGAACTATCGCTAGACTGTGCCCTATGCTATCACAAACTGTGGCTGAAAAGCTGATCAACACATTTGTGTTCTCTAGAATTGACTACTGTAATGCTCTACTCGCAGGGGTATCTAAATCTACTTTGAACAAACTGGAGTATGTCCAAATTTCAGCAGCCAGAATCCTGACCAGGTCTAGTGCAAGTGATCACATTACTCCTATCCTGGAGTCCTTGCACTGGCTTCCATCGAATTCCATGTGGAGTTTAAAATCCTCATGCTCACCTACAGTATAAGGCTCTCCATGGCTTGGCACCTCAGTACCTGTGTGAACTATTATACTCCCCACCTCGCAACCTTCGCTCTTCTAATTCTGCTCTCCTTACTGTCCCCCAAGCCCCTCTACATTGTATGGGTGACAGGGCCTTCTCCTGTTATGCCCCCAAGCTCTGGATCTCTCTGCGCAAGGATATCAGAGAGTCACCTTCTCTAAACTCCTTCAAATCCAGACTCAAAACCTTCTTCTTTAGAAAAGCCTTTACTTAACTGGTTCTATTCTTCACCCCTCTGCTTTTTCTAGTACCACCATCCACGTTCTCCTCTTTATATGGTAATTGTGTTTTATCTTGTGTATTCTTTTTAATTTATTGTTGTTGTCATTCTGTAAAACACTTTGAGAAGCCACCTTTAAAGGTTATTATTATTATTATTATTATTATTATTATTATTATTATTATTACTACTATAAGGTTACTTGTTAATCCAAGCTGATTATACAACTGTATAGCTGTGTTGGCTTAGTAGTATAGAAAAATGAAACATTTAAAACGACAATCCATGTGTACAGTTAACATAAGAGATGTCAAGAAAACAAATATTGTTTTGTTTTGTTTGCAGCTATCTGCATGTAATTGAGTGTAAAATGTGGTTGCATAACGGTGTCAAAACAAGAGTTCCAATACTACACTACCCTCACAATGCTAGTCGCCAGTATTGTGTGTATACAGCTGGGGCTACACCTGTTGAAGAGAGAATTTAAATTTAGATCCCAAAGGAAATGTCCCAGGAACCTGCTTATGTGCACCTCGGGCATGCCGTGTTGCAGTTCACACTGAGAATTTTTATTCTTGATGTATGGCTTGCCAGTAGTGGGGGCAGGAAGCAAAGGTAATGAGCACATTGAGCAATGCATCCCTTTGTGCCCGTTCCTGTAATTGAAGAATCCCCTACTGGTTCTTCAGGTGCTGTCTTGTACAGGTTTGGAAAGGTTTTTAGTCATAGCTCTGCTAGCCTCACACAGCCTTTTGCGAAGCCACCAATACACACCTCTTCCTCAAAGTTCCTCAAGCAATGAAATGACAGAATCGAACGTCGTGAAAAACCCTTTTGGAAAATACATTTCTTTTCCCATAATGGAGCTGTTGTGCAATAAGGGTGCGAATAAACACAGGTAGCTTTTCCACTAGATAATTCTGACAGAGCGGTTTATTTTTGTAGCTATTTGTTTTTCCTTTCAGTACGTCTTAAGGGGAAGTAGAGCAATCAGAAATACATACACCAAATTAATTTAGGTGATTTATTGGTAAGTAGTTCTAAAATATCATTTTGAACAGTCTAGACTGATATTGATATTAATTCTGGATGCCTTACTGCATTCAAATCTCAATGTCAGTATGGCCATAACAACATAATACAGCGAAGTCATAACCAATGTTTCATCAGGGCATACAACAACTGACAGGTTTACGATTTATTAAAGATTTTGACTGGATACATTTAGTTGTCTAGAGAATAAAATAATGAATTAAGAAATGATTAAGAAAATGTTTTAAAAAAAGATGATTAAGAAAGAAATTGACAATTTTCATAAAAATGGTTCTGCAGATTTTGGTTCTCCTGTTAGAATTTAGGTTGCTTAGCCACTGGATTAAATTCTTTGGTCTCCTTTCTGAATACCTCTGAACGCAGAGTACGAGATGATTAATAACAGAACTGCAGGTATGTGTGTTTTGTGCTTTTCACTTGGGTATTGCAATTGTCAGTCCTGTTTTAGTCTCTGTGATGAATTGTGAACGCTTGATTCTAATTAGAACTATTTATCAATAATTTATGTAATAAGTGTTTTTAAATTAGATTTGCCATTTTTCAAATATTAATTCTCTTAATCAAACTTCATGGTATTCTTGTTTCTGTCTACAATTCATCACACGGCTCTTCTTTTGTCATTTGGGAAAGAAATGGAAAAAAGTTCAGGGCTGTTATCTTTGATTTGTTATAAGATCTCAATCGGGTATCTTACAGACAGAAAATAGAGATCACAACTGTACTTCATAATATTTAGGAGTTGTGTGTTTCTGTTTGAGTAAAATGTGAATCACCATGGTGTTGGAATGTTATTTCTTATACTCTGATTATTACAACTAACAAGTGTTTTAAACATTGTGATTTTTGTCAGTCGTACTATTGTTCCCACATTTCATTGTATTACTTCACACACTGAAAAGCTGAAATTTGCTCAACTCAATTCTGTATAGAAAAGTAATAAAAATTATCTTCTAATAAACTCAATATCTGTTAAAGTTTAATTTATATATGGGTATTTCTTATAAATGA
Source organism: Lepisosteus oculatus (assembly GCF_040954835.1). Lineage (NCBI taxonomy): Eukaryota > Metazoa > Chordata > Actinopteri > Semionotiformes > Lepisosteidae > Lepisosteus > Lepisosteus oculatus. The sequence continues at coordinate 17,205,491 of NC_090707.1, forward strand.
CCGATTAATGTTGCATATTAAACATTTTAATACAAGAAATGCAATTTATAGGAGAAACATTCCGAACGTTTCCCTAGAACAAAGTTATTTTCCTGGAATCTCTGACCAGCAGAGGGAGCTCTTAGAACTAGTGAAAAGCCTGCAGCCAGTTGGACACATTCTTAATACCTTAGAAAAAAGGCTTGTTGACTTTAACAGATACATTTTGAGACTTTAAAAAACACCAGATTGCAATAATTGTCATTATTTAGATGGATTGGTGTCATAATAACGGTAAATTCTTGGCTAACACAAAAGAAGTAATCTTGCACCTAAAAGAACCTAAGGAAAATGGAAACAGATATGCTCATTTCAGTGTTGCCTTCAGTAATAAAGACATAAAGAATAAAGGAAACTGGCAGAAATAGAGTATTTCTATTTTAAATTACTTGTAATTACACTGAGAGAAGTTGGTAGTGTGTATTGACCTGATGCACAAGGTTCATGTAAAGCTCAGGGTGATTTATACTATGCTATTTCAACAAGGTTTAGATGACTGGCAGTTTAGGTCACAGATAGAGAATCAGCTGTCCCACAGCATAATCTAACACATAATCTGGCTCTTGGCTGTGCCGTTATATTTCCCTTTCACAGGCATCAAATCTACATGAACCAACGTGAAACAAGCACAAGAGTATCGTTTATGGCTTTTTCAAGAAATGTTCAGAAATGTACAGCCTCTGTAAGACTGTCAGACCACTCCAGTCCTACACACCTTCCCTCTGTTTGAAATCCGGGACGTGACAGTCAAAGGCATTGCATTTGTATGCCATCCAAATTTTAGCTGGGTGCATTCAGACTTGTAATGAAAGGTGCTGACCTTCTTAACCTTTATGAATTACAATTTGTGCCTTTAACATAGCCTGTCAAACGCTGCAAGAAATGTGGGCACCTTCACTCAGAGTGTTCTTGTTGTTTTCGCCGTTGTTAAGGAAAGGGAAAAGGTTTTACTGCTCCTCAGTGAAGCACTTGACAAGCCTGTAGAATCTGAGCTGACAGCAGAAGAATTCTGCACTGCCCCTGATCAGCCCATGCTAATCTTTTAGGCTATATGGCATATATAAAACCATGCCGTGAATTTCAGTCTTCTGTGATATTGAAAAATGTACACTGTGCACGAATTGTGTTTAACAATGTGCTATAAAACAACTGCTCTGACCACCGTATGTAAATAGTTCCCTTTCTTATTTACCATAAAAATAAACATGCTCCCTAAATCATTATTCAAAAGCGAAAACCATTCCTATCTGCAGTCGTGCACAATAAAAACATACCTTGAGTCAGCCTTGTGAAACAGTTGAAAGTCTTCATGCAGTACAGCTCTGCTGTGTTTTGATCCCAATAAGGTATACAGTAAAGGAGATTAGTATGCAAAACATTGATTTTTGTTCTCCACAAATCCCTAATAATACTGATATTCACACAGAGGGCAACCAGGGATTTAGAAAGAAGTAAGAAAAGCTGAGCCACACAGTATTGTTTTTCTTTCTCACCCGTCACAGATACTGTACATTACAATTTTTTAAATGCCACAAGAGAAATTAGTATCCAGGATAACCGATACACAGAAGCTATGGATGATTATACTGAACATTTTCTTTATTTTCATTGATTATTTAAAAACACATAATAACGTCAATTCAGTAAGCAGCTTCTTAAAAAAAGATATTAAAAAAGCATATAGTACATGGTGCTTTTTGAAGAAGATTTAAGAACAGAGAAACATTATTATTGATGTTGTTGTCTAGGACTAGATGTAGCATTCACATTTTTTGACAGGGCAGGAGTAGAATGTAAATTTAAATGGTAAAGGCATAAGAAGGTATTGCACTCTTTCATCTGTAAGAGTAATTGGGTGACTGCTTAATGTATAAGTGTGGTCTCCCTGGCTTTTGTGATGTATTTTACCTTTAGAAAGGCATACCAAATCACAGCAATACAACTGGACAAGTTAAAATTTAAATATGCATCCATTTTGGTAGGTTTTCTGCAAATTCAGAGTATTGCAAACCTAAGATAATTTAACCAATTACATATGCAGTTTTCTGAGTTGATATTGCATGAAATTACCATTTTTTTCAATTAACAAAAAAATAAGCAACAATTTCTGGTCACCAGGCAGCTTGTGCTTTTAATTTCTCAGACAAAGTTGAACATTTATGGGAATTGCGATGTGGGTGAATGCGTTAATTAACTACTTTACAATTATTAAGGCATACGTTACTGACTCTATTCATTCTTTCCATAGAAAATAATCATATCTTATTAATAATAATCTCTTCATAGAAAAAGTAATGAAAGTGGTTAGTCATTTTTATGTGGCCTTTCATAGCCCAGGGGGTTGGATGAAAAATTGTTAATTATGCAGTTGTGGTGAATAAAGTCACAGGAAATGTAGGGTTTTCTCTGAGCCCGATTTCCAAAGGAAAAATCCAATCCTTGTGTCACAAAAAGGATCTGGACATAGTCCACAAGAACTATATTTATATTCAAACAACCATGGTAAGTTTTACCATTTTAATTGCTTGTTACTAAATGCTTTATTTTAAATGGATCACAGAAAATATGTTGATATGTGTTTTTAGAAAGATATACGTTTTAAATATATTAATATAGCCCTTTGTTCTAATGATGATCAGCTCCCACTAGTATGCTGGGTCCCAGTTTCTCTGCTGGTGCTGGTATGAAACTGTCAGTACTTGCAAAACTTTAAATACCTGACTGTAGTCCCCTATAAGTCTTCTTTATCCAGGACAGAAGAGGTTCATTTCAGACAGCTTTAACCTTGTTGTGTATGATATTCCGTTATGGCCAGGAATTAAACCTGTTGCTCCTGTTTGAACAGATAACTGGCCAGTAACGCCGTTTTTGTAATACACCAATCAGAGTTGTGCACAGTGTACTAAGTGAGATCATAACAGGGCATTCATTTTAATTTTAAGTAAAAATCCATTGAATTGAAGTGTGCACTTTTAACTGAAGACTGGCCTACAACACCAGTGAATAGCAGAATTGAATAAAATAACATTATGGCCATCACTGCTCTCAGTACACTAAGCATGGCAGTTGGGTGGTTATCTGTTTGAAGCTTTTTTCCACACATCTATCTTTAAGCTTTAAATGTACGCTCACGTGTAACTATGACAGCAGTTGCAGACCTCCAAGTCGCCTCTAAATAAGCTATTAAATCGTTTTTATCCAAAAAACAGCAATGCATACTTATAATAATGGCGGTAAAAGCAGCTTAATTACTAGCGCAATCAATAAGATGCATTCATTAGGTTGGTCGTGAAATGACGATGTTGCCCTAACAAGGAAAGTCTTGATCAGCAGACCAACCTGCGTCTAATAGCACCAATTTGCTTGTTGTTTTTACTGCCTTCAGCGGCCCTAAATTCAGTATGATTGGGATGAAATGGATTATGTGATAAAAGAACGCTGTTTTTCATCTTGTGAAGATTAAACACTGTGGCCAACCCCCCCTCCCGGTTCTCTTCTGCTCAGCGTCAGGGAATGCAGTCTGAGGAGGCATGTGTGAATGCGTGTGGATGACAGAAACAGGAGTGTGATGATTGGTTTACAGATGTGTGCTTCCTTTGGCGTCTTCAAGGTCATGCAGATTTACAATCAAACCGCTTATGGCTCTTTAATAGCCTGCGTGTGAAGCTGATTTAAAAAGCAGGGAGTCGGCATTTGTTAATGGAATGTGCTCGACCTTTTTTGCGAGAAGTATCTGCTATCTGAATATATTAGCGTGTAACAGAAATGACACGGAACACAAAATACATTCTGATTGATAGATTCAAAAAGATACATTGTATTGTGGCGAGGCGGACGGAACATTCTAGAATAGCCAAACGAGTTTCCAGAATCCGACAAATTCCAGAACTAAAGAATGCTTCTTTTTTTTCTATATCGGTTTCTAAAGGGAAATGCTAGAATATTTTTTCTAGTATTAATGCAGGTCACCAGATTAATAATACTACAAAAGTAATTTATCACAAAACAATCTGCTTCACAAAAGAAAGGTATCATAGAATAAAAAATTTAAGTAATTATTTTAGTAATTTTTAGTAACTACTTTAGTTCATAGTAATCTTAAAAATATCACAACTGTTTGTTGTACTGTTTTCAGATGATTGTTCTAAGAAAACACAGTTAATCATTAAACCAAAACTTTAGGATAAACATGTACTTTTCCCAGGCATGTGTTGTGTACTCTGTTAGTTTTATATCTGCACCCACTCTTAATAAGAGATCAGGTAACATGAATACAACCTTCTCAGTACCCATAGGAAAAGCCTTTCCTGTCTTTAATTGCTGACCTACATCTTAGTTCAGAGAGCTACTAAAGTTAGTCTGTTGTAGGTCCTGCAACTGCAGTATGTCAATAGCAGACACCATTCTCAGCAAGTTCCGGAATGCTCAATTAGTTGCTTTTTTATTGGGCCCCTTCCTAACCATAAATTTTCATCGAAATGATATGAGAACACAACTGCTACAGCATATCCATCTATCTGAAGCTTTGCTATAAATGTTTCAATCAAGGCTATGACCAATTTACTTTTTGCCAGACACACACAACAGTCAAATTATTTGCTTTGAGGTGTTCCATACTACACTGGTAAACCAAGTCATTTGTAAAACAAAACCTTTGGTAATGATGCTTCGTTTATGTGTGCAAAAGAACATATTTAAGCATTGTTCTGAAACAAAAGCTTGTCGTGCAGTTCCTCTCTAGTTTTTGTGCTGTTGTTTTCTGGGTGGATAATAAGCAAAGCATTTTGCTTTACTTCAGTAAGGGTTTCCCAAATAAAGGAAACGCACACATGATCAAAGAGAGAGACATTTTGGAGCCTGACTAAAGAACAGGACAACAGCACACCAAACATCCCACCCACTGTACACATTTGCTGTAAAAGCAAAGGCCAGCGCAATTACAGGAGAAACGCACAAAATCTGGTATCACTCCTCCTACACAATAAACCAATCTGGCATAGGTTCTCTGAAATCAATCATGGTCGGTTTATTAGACTGCCACTAGCCTGCTTCCTGCAAATGTGTTTACTCTGTCTGTGGTCCATCCTATCTGGGGTGTTCAGTGTACATTAAGGCAGACATAATTGTAAGTGGGGAGGCCAAGAGCGGCCAGTTCAATACATGCACATCAATCTGTCATATCATCAGGCGTCACAGAAGTTGTGACCTAGGGTCACCTCACATTTAAGTTTCAGTTTATGAGTCCTTTTTATTCACAGCAGGGGGCATCACCTGCTTTAAGATAGGGCACTGGCCACCAGCAGGGCTCTGTAGTACTGTATGTGCCCTGCCTGAAGAGTTAGGGATAGGGTTAGGGTTAGGTATCTGTGAAGAAATGAGCTCATCGTTTCCTGGTGGCTTTTTCATTTCTTTTTAAAGGCTGTAGTTCAGCTTCACAATCTGAGGCTTCAGAGTTTCTGGATACATCAAACTGAAGAGGGCTTTTGGTCAATTGTAGAGAGATTGTGTACTGAGCATAGGTAATTCAAACGCTTCCATGAAAAAAAATAAAAATCAATTAAAAATCCATATTTCAAAACCAAAACATGACAACAGAAATATAGTACATTATGTGCCTCCTCAATTTAAAAATCATTTCTGGTGTTAAAGTAACCCTACTGAGATTACAGGTTTTAGCTCAACAGAAAAACACTACTATTAAGAAGCTATTTCATGCAAAGGAATTAAATAATTGAGTTTGTAAAATGTCCCTTACAAACATAACCTGAAATTTTCATTATTGCTGCTGTAATCTGAAACATCTAAATAGGCCCTTCCTTGTTTTGAATAAAATGTTATGTACAGATTCAAATACTAAAAATAAAATTGTAAAAGCATATTTAAAAAATAAACGTTAAATTCGGCACAAATGTTTGTTATTAATAGCTTCCTGAATATAAAATGTCTGCTATTCCACAGGATTATCATAGCCCCGTATCATCAGAGAAAAAAATTAACCACCAATCAAAGTACATTTCTTTCATCATAATTTCTGATTGTCAGGATCACCTTTTCCCACATAGCATTTAGCGCTGTAACAAATCTTACGTTTTATTGACTGTCTCATTTTGTTACCTTTCATATTTCATATTTATGATGCATTCAGACACAATCCTGTTTTTTTAAATAGGTACCCACACGGTTTTTGATGTGTAACATAATTTATTAGACACAGAAATATGAGAGCAGCACCCTGAAACTGAATCTAATTGATGGCTAGAGAGTAACATAGCCACCGCACAAAGACACTCTTTCTCCTATAGTGTCTAATGATATCAGCTTGAAAATACCTAGGCTGTTACAAGAATTTATATATATATATATTGAATCGGGCAAGCCATTTATCAAAGTTTATATTTTTAATTAAAAATATAAAAATAATTAGCATTGTGTTCAAGTGCATGTCAGATAGATTTAACAAACATATATAGATAATGCAAGAGTTGCCGAACAGACATGTTTCACATATACCCAGAGAGTCATATGTTATGCAATGTGAGGATTCTTTGCATTCTAATTGAATGTAGTCTTGCTAATGGCTGTTGAAATTCACAATCTTGATGTGATATTCCCTCATGCACAGTTTTACCAGCTAACCTACGAGCTTCAATTAAATTACAAAAATGGGAAATTAAAAAAAAAACAATAAATATGCATCCACATAGAAATAAAGCAAACTCCCATCCTTTCTCAACACCTGTAAGTTACAATACTGTATATCTTCTGAGGTGTTTAATTGAATCCTTTTAAATCTTGTTAGGACAGGAAGGAAGTCTTTGCTAATGAAATGGAAAAGGTTGCTATTATCATCTCCACAATGTGAACATGAGTCAGTATATGAAAGGATCAGATATGTTGTTTAATCTTCTGTTGCAACCCCAGTCTGGGCTTACACAATTCGGATCTTATAAAATCCTCTTTGTTTCATCTGGAAGGATGATTTCTTGCTTCTCTGCTGCATAGTGGGATTGGCTGCCAATGCCTCTCCCAGGCAGGTACTGCACTGGAGTGGTGGATGAAGTAGGGGTTTTCCTACTGTATATTCGATTCTGGCTTAACATTCGACCCACATGTACAGCATACTGTCAAAACATCTTTTTTTCACCTTAGAAATATCGCAAGACTACGCCCTATGCTATCATTAACTGTGGCTGAAAAGCTGATCAACATATTTGTATTCTCTCGAATTGACTACTGCAATGCTCTGCTCCCTGGTGTATCTAAATCTACTCTGAACAAGCTGCAGTATGTCCAAAATTCAGCAGCCAGAATTCTGACCAGGTCCAGTACAAGTGTTCACATTACTCCTATCCTGGAGTCCTTGCACTGGCTTCCGGTCAAATTCCGCGTAGACTTTAAAATCCTCATGCTCACCTACAAGGCTTTACATGGCTTGGCACCTCAATACCTGTCTGAACTTTTATCGCCCTACTCCCCACCTCGCAACCTCCGCTCTTCAAATTCTGCCCTCCTTACTGTCCCCCAAGCCCGTCTACATTGTATGGGCGACAGGGCCTTCTCCTGCTATGCCCCCAAGCTCTGGAACTCTTTACCCAAGGATATTAGAGAGTCACCTTCTCTAAACTCCTTCAAATCCAGACTCAAAACTTTCTTCTTCAGTAAAGCCTTTACTTAACTGGTCCCATTCTTCACCCCTCTGCTCTTCTTAATACCATCTTCCACGGTCTCCTCTATTGTTATTGTTGTATTGTTGTAACTATAATTATGTCCTGTCTTGTGAAATTTTCTTATTTATTGTTGTAGTCTTCTTATTTATTGTTATTGTCATCCTGTAAAGCGCTTTGAGAAGCCACCTTTAAAGGCGCTATATAAAATAAAGTTTATTATTATTATTATTATACTGTATGGAAAATAATAATAATAATAATAATTGCTTACACTTATATGGCGCTTTTCTGGACACTCCACTCAAAGCTCTTTACAGGTAATGAGGACTCCCCTCCACCAGGAGGTTATGATGGCAGCCATAGTGCGCCAGAACACTCACCACACACCAGCTATCAGTGGGGAGAAGAGCAGAGTAATGAAGCCAATTCATAGAGGGGGATTATTAGGAGGCCATGACTGGTAAGGGCCAATGGGAAATGTGGCCAGGACGCTGGTGTGACACCCCTACTCTTTTTAAAAAAACACCCTGGGATTTTTAATGACCATGGAGAGTCAGGACCTCGGTTTTACGTCTCATCCGAAGGACGGCGCCTGTTTACAGTATAGTGTACCCGTCACTATACTGGGGCATTAGGACCCACACAGACCGCAGGGTTAGCACCCCCTTGCTGGCCCCACTAACACTTCTTCCAGCACCAACCTTAGTTTTTCCCAGGAGGTTTGGGATGGAATGTTTGGGATGGAAAGTGCTACAGTATGTCAATGCAAGAAAGTTTTCTTTTTGTTGCTTGTTGAGCTCTAAACTGTCTGCTTGTCTTGAATGTCCATGTCACTGTCTTGTGGTGGAAAGAACTTTCTGATCAATGCCCAAGTTGGGAAAGAGCGCAGGCCATTCAACCCATCTTGCTTGTTAAGGACTTATGAGGTGATTGATCAGAGGATCTCTGAACGAAGCCAGGGCATCAAGTTCAACAAAAAGTCTGGGCAGCTTGTTCCACACCCCCACAACCCTTTGAGCAAAGAAGTGCTTCATGTTCTTGATTTTAACTGCAGTTTCTTCTTGCATCCTCTGGTTCGTGTTTCTGTCCATGTGGACGTAGCTGTCCTGTCTGTTATTCACAGTGCTGCCTGTAGGTTAATGTGCTCAATTCTTCATGAATTTGGAATTTGCCAAGTCCTCCATCTCTCGAGCATATCTGTGTTGCTTACGTTCCTCTTTGAGGACACCGCATTTGTTCAACAGGTATTTAAAGAGATGACTGTTTGCCCAGGGCAGCATGGTGGCACAGCAGTTAGCATTACTGTCCTGGTGTTTGTTTCTGTATTTGCCCTGAGATGGACAAAATTGTGGTCCTCATAGAGACCTTATGGTGGATTATTGCTCTATGCATGCTTGTTTGTGATGAGTTAATCTATGGGAATCCATTCAAGAAAGCTCATCACAAACAAGCATGCATAGAGCAATAATCCACCATTAAGTCTCTATGAGGACCACAGCTAAACAGGCAAAATGGGTTGAATGGCCTGCTCTCTTTCCCAACTCTGGAATTGATCAAATTGTTTAGTAGTTAGGAGGTGATTAATCAGAGGATCTCCGAATGAAGCCAGGGCATTAACTTCAACAAAAAGGCTGGGCAGCTTGTTTACACAGCTTTGCCGGTCCCGACGAAAAGAGCCTGTGGCTCATCGTGGATTAAGCCAAAGGGTACCGATGGGGGGAAGCCACTTCAGCCCGTTTCAGGAGCGTAGGGCTTTCCATGCTGTGAGTTGTGATAGATTCATATTTTTAGCTTTTGTTGATTCGCTTTGATTCTCAGAATTGTAGCCCAGAACAACGCTTGGAACTTTCAAAGAGCAGTTAGGCAGTGAACGGGAAAAAGCTGAGAAGGCTTTGCAGCCCAACTGAAATAATCTAAAAGGCAAGAAGGAAAAATTATTAGCAGAAGGGGAAAAAGCACAAATCACCATTTTAGAACAAAATGTTTTATCTCCATATATCAGCTCCCAACAAATATAACTAATATATGTATATATGTACAAAAGGACTCAGCATTTTTTTCAGACTTTATTGATATAAAAAATAGTTTCCTGTACAATCCACGCTAAATATATCAGACTCAGTAAACTGTTTGATTTCAATATACACAATGAAGTGAGTAACATCCTCCTTCACCACAATTTATACTAGTACAAATAGCCACAATAGCAGAGGCTAAGAGGTTAAAGTTTGCATAAATATATAAACATACTGTATACAAATATACATATGGTACTTACTATATAAGCAAAAACTTACCAAAATAAGACATCAACTGGGAGATTTCATAAAAAGATAAGCTTACTCATAACGGACACACGGATACATATAAACAGAAACATAAGAAAGGTTGCCAATGGGAAGAGGCCTGGTCTTATTTTTATTGTTTGTTGCTAAGTGATCCAGTTCAACCGATTGTGGTGTCTTGTTCAAAGTACAAATTTAAAAATGATACCTACAATCATTCAGAGAAACCTTAAATTGAGGTCCAGTTATTGTTTTTGCAGTCTTATGCGTAATCAAAGCTAGACTTGAGGTCTGTGAATTTTTGGACTGTTTATGCTTCGCATTCTGCCCTGCACTTGAGTGGCATCCAGTCCAGGCTGCACCCTGCCTTGTGCCAGTTGCTTGTCGGGATCGGCTCTGGCTCCCAAGCAACTCTGTGTTGGATAAAGCTGTTAGAAAATGGATGGATGTTTCCCTTCCGGTGGATGGGTGCTACTTAAGCAACTTTCTGTCAATGGGCATTATCCCTGTCCTTCGTGAGTGCTGGAATAGCTTTTTTAATCATTTATATATAGCGTCTTGTTTCCTTAAGTACAACTGGTTGAAGACTTTTGGGACATGCATATTTATAACTTTTATGTGTTTCTAACACTTGTAACAGTTATGCCTTTCTCCAAGACGTCTTTAATTGGTTGGGGGCAGGTTGTCAGTTTCTTCCTTGGTAAATACCTGCGTGACACTAGTGCTTCACTCTCTGCTGTATTATTTCCCTGTGTTTGCAATTTGCAGTATTCTGCTCCATTTCTCTAACTGTGTGCTGCTTTTTTTAATCTGTTTATATAGTGTTTTTTTCCCCCTTATGTTTTGACTAAACCATTTGTGCCAGTGCTTCGAGCCTTTGATTTTCTTCATCTAGGGACTACTCTGATTTATGCTAAGTGGGTGCTGCACTTCAGTGAAGTCCATCCTATCCTATATGTAAAGCACATTGAATCCCTTGAGATGAATGGCACTATATACTGTAAATGCAAGGAACTATTATTATTACTTAATTATATTTTTTAATCATAATTGTGTGCTAGAGCAGTACCTCTTGCATTTTGTTCCTAATACTGTATAACTGGCATTTAGGAATAAGAGCTGGATCACTTGGTTTTGTTTTTCTCTATTTCCTGTGTATCTTCTTTTCAGACTTTCTTTGGATTCACCTCCCCACCCCCACCACCTTTCTGTTTTATTTTCAAATGCTCTTTGAATTATTTCTGTAGGTCCTTATCCTGAGCTTCTGCTTCCCTTATTTGGCAGATGAAGTCCACTTTACCTGAACAGGTATCCTGTGAAACGGAGTGTTTTGCAGAAGCTAATAGAGTCACACATGGTACAGAAAGGATCCATAAGAAAGCCACTGATGTGGTCCTGGATTCAGTTTTGTTTCCAAGGTCTCTGAATGTGTATGTATTTTACGCCAAAGACATTTGTCTTCATGTGAACATCAACTGAAACCTCACCTCCATTTGAAGTTGTTGTGACTGATATCTGAGGACAGGATTAGGTGTTGCCTGAAATGAGGAATCATTATAATCTCTCAATTGATAAAGAGATGCTAGGTGCAATTACATTCATTCATTCAATCCAGTTAAGATACAATGACTCTTTCAAGAGTATTTGGCTATTAGTCTAAGCCATTGATTACTACAGACACCTGGCCTATGCTTGTAATTGAATAAGATTACTCTACAGTACCTATTGTTATTGAGCAAAGATATAATATTAAACATTTAATAGATGGGTTAATTGGTGAGTGATAACCAATTAAGTGAAGAGACTGGGATATTAAAGCCCCAGAAGACAGCTAACATATCTAAAAATGAGTTAAACAACCGAGGGAATGCTGGACCAGTACCAGAAAGCATGTGTGTACCTATCCGCTATGTCATCAGCACAGTATTGATCAGTATTGGATTCTATTAGACCCACAGAGAACATCATTTAGGTGTGTACTGTGTAATGCTACGTAATACTTCATATGAAAAAAATCTGTTTTTTAATATCATAAGAAAAAAAATGTATTGAAATAAACACATTCCCAAAGATAATCATACTAGAATTAGGATCGAAGTTCCTTTTTATTTTATCCTTTTGGGACATAAATCTTTTCATCAAGGGAGGAAAATCATCTATCAGTCTATCACCATGTCCTGTGAGGGTAAACAGAGTCTTCATTATTGTATTTAGGGCCCTCCTCAATTGAAAATACAGAAAGAAGGGGCCTTTTTGGAGAGAAAATTGTGACAGTGTGCCTGTATGGAAAAAGAAAACAGGAAACATAATCTCCAAATCAGTTTGTTATATACCAGCAGATTTGGAACAGACAGTTGTGTGATTTCACGTCGCAGCCCTCAGTTACAAACACCATGAGCGCACACGGGAGAGAGTGAGGTAGTGTCGGCAGCCTCCTCTGACCCTTCGAGCCACTCGGCCTTGTAACACATCACAGCACAGCCCTACACTGGAGCGCTGAACGGAGCAGAGGCACATCCTATCTGAGAGTACTGCATGCCCAGGACGCTGCATGGATTTCTGTGTGGCTGAGCCCTGGCTGACTAATTCCTTCCTACTCTGGGACTAATCCAATCAAACCCATCATCACAGGACTCAACCTGCACATGGGCAAGCACCTGTACCAGTTGAGCCATTCAGAAAAGCCCCACAGATATGTTTTAAATGAGTGATCTCTCTCTGTCTCCAGGGCTTAGATATAAATGAGACAGATAAAAACTGTATATACTGTATACAGTATGAATATACTTTAAAGCTCCATATAAAGGAATGTGCACTTGGATTGGGGTTATACGGAATCTTACAAATCAGTTCTCTTTCTATTAAGATTTCAATGTTTCTTAAATACAGGGATTACCAAAGCAATTGTGTGTTTCCTTATTTTTAGGATAAAGTATTACATGGATTTAATTTCAAAGTTGGTTGTGCCCAAATTAACAAAGACAATAATAATATCTCTGAAATATGGCGTAGATACTGTAGACCACGTTCACTATAATGAAAGGTTGTATTTAGTATGTCTTGAACATTAATATACATTAATATATTTCTCACCAAATGCTTGGGATTATGGAGGTCATACGTTTATCCATCAGAATATGAAACAATGGAAAAGTAAGATAAGGGCCTGAACTATGCAGCTGACAAGCTGGACTATGTGACTTAACAGTGTGGGTCAGCAATGTTGCCTCTGCTTGTCTTGAATGTTTTATAACACACTTTCTGAAATCAGTTTGTCAAGACCAATCTTTCTCTGTTCAGATCCCACAATGTGATTATTTTTGTTACAATAACATCCAACAACTACTGCTACTGTGAAGCCCTAGGGGTGATCAAAGTTCAGGAGAGTAAGTTCACAGTACAGCCTCTTGACCTGGTCTAACAGATTTCTTGTCCAGCTCAATACAACTAAAATAGCATAGCCGCCTGAATTCCATAGACTAACATTCACACTTCTATAAAATACAGTTTAAATCGAACTTGTGCTGCTTTTATAATTGAAAAGGGCCAGACTGATTTTATTTTTCTGTCAGAGCAAGCTGGCAGTATAAGAATAAGGCAGAAAGGCTGTTGTTTATGGCAGGTTTTCCATAAATGTATGTTTTACTTGCAATTTATAAATACACATGAGCCATAACTTATTAAGGAGCATAATACAAAAGCCATACAATATTGAGCCAGCCCTGATTGCAGTAGTTTATTTTCATACCAATTCTTATTATTTTTATGGCACCAAGGCAGTAAGAAATAACAGCTTTAACCCCTTTCCTGCTTCACTGAGTTTATGCTACAAAAATGGATTTCCAATAATTTAATTTGCTATGTGATATAAATGAAATTCAAAACACTGTGCAGCTGCCGATGAACAAAGGAAATCCTTTAGGCCTACTCATCACACTAGCTCACGGAAGGAAATATTAAAAAAATATAATTTTGTTTTATAGTCGCCCCACTTTCTCATTAAAATGTTCTTTTACATTACAAAGGGATGTGTGTCTGATGTGATAAGCAGCAAAGAACAGATGGTACACAGTGACTCTCATGTGACGGTACAGAAAGATTTTTGGACCAGTGCAACACTAAATCTATTCTTATTTTTTCATGTTTGAATTTTTTTTTTATGGAGTGCACAGCATCTCAGGCATTAATAATGTGATTTAAAAAGTAGACGGTTTTTAAATGCTCTCTTTGTCTCCATGATTGGCCAGAAAAATGTATTGAGTTTTTTTTCCTTCCTTACAGCCACTGTGGTAAGCAAAACTAACATCTTCTAATTCTTAGAAAATGAATGACATTTTTTTACAGTTTTCAATTTGGAGCCAGTGACTTAGGCCATGATGAATTGCTGAATGGTCCATTTCCCTGCACTCTTTCTTACTAACCTTTCCTGACAGCTTCTATATTGCCTACCTGGTAATTTGCTCTACAATAATGGTTACTGTGAGATGTTTCCTAACTATTTCCACTGCTTTTAACAAGGATTCTTAACACCCTCTGTAGGTGACAAAATGGAATTACAAAATGTGAAGTGCCCCAAGGAGGTTGGCCATTAACAGCTGCCAGAACTATTTTCTAACCACAACTGTTTCCATTAATGAAGAAAAAAAAAGATTCAAACAGATTCTCCCAACATCAAGCACAAATAAAATTTTAATTAAAAGATATGAAGGCATTTTATTGATTAACAATCTTGGTAATTAAATTGTGCAGTTGACATTTTTTTTTTGCTGCAGTTTTTGTTCATCCTCGGAGATCACTAATTGTTGTAGGGTTTTACATTTATTGATAACTCTGTTTGATGAATACAGATGCGGCTGTTTACAGGAGCTGTTGATGGAGCAATCATATTGTGCGAAACACCAGGCTTATGCAGGAACAGCTGTTGCAGTTTTACATGCTGACATCCACTGGGACACTATGTTTGCAGCTACCCAGGGTACACAAGGAAATGGAAGCTGCAATAAAGCACAAACTAGCATTTTCTAAATCCTAACAACTCTATGAATTTTATGGCACATTATAGGAGCTTTGATCTCTGTCCAACACTTAAGCCTTAATTATCAGACTAATTGCTCAGACTATATTCATTTCCCTGGTAATCCTTCTGTGATTAGTCGTTGTGTTCAATAGTAGACTTATCCTTTAATTAAAAGGATTATTAACCTTTAGGATGTAGCATTGTGGGATTAGGCCTTCTAATGTTAATGTCAAATAAAAGATAACATGTTAACAACATGTTGAAATGGAGTTTGCAAAAGCAGGTCAACAGTCTATCGGAGGTGAATAGAAAAGTCAGCTGTGACTTAACAGGAGAATGAAAACCAAAATACACACTGTTCATGTTTTATTTTTCTGTATTTGGGAGCAGGGTTAGGATAATGAATGCACAATGATTTGGGATTTTTTTATTACTGAAATGTTCTTTAATACTGTAACTATATCACCTACCCCCCAAATTAATAAAAATTGATATGAATATAAAGTGAATCAGTCCAAATAACAATTTACCAACACAAAATCCAAGATGACACTGTATTCATGGTATTTACATGATGGCATCTCTTTTCAGGATCTGAACACAGTAACAATAAGATCTTTTGGAATATGTAACTGAGGCTACTTGTATTTTAATTTTTACTTCTATGAATGGAAAACCTTTGTCAGTAAAGGCAACAAATACTGTAATATACAGTATTCATGTTTATGACACCTGTTCACACACGACTTGTACTGATACATCATGTGTATACACCTCAGGTTCATATGTATTTGTTTACTCAGAGATAAACAGAAAAGAAAATATTCCTGAAGCCTATTTGTATGCCAAACCCTTCTCTGACCTCCGCTAAACAGTATGTACACCACACAATCATTGTTTGTCTAACACAATCAGTAAGGACCTTGGTGGTTCATTGGACTGGCAATGGGATGTGAAACCTTTCACCTTGAGGTCACGGGCTCAAATGCAGCCCAAGATTGGCTGCAATCGAAAATAATTTGGGCTTGTGGGATGGGAGGCGCCTGTGGAAGGAGATCGAGGTGTCTCATTGACAGTGCTCTCTGCAATAACGGACACTTCTGAAAACTGAGCGGCCAAAATCGGTGTTTCAAGGGCAGAGCCCACCGCTCTTGTCATTGCCTCAATGTCAGGTTGTGTGGGTTTTTTTTGATGTACGGATCATAAGGATTTCATGAGGAACCTTCCTGGAGTGTCTATAGTATTGCAAAGCTGACCTTTGACATTTTGGGGGGCTTGCAGGTGCTGACATCGGCATTGTGACCTTTCTTAAGTTGTATGGACTGCTCTGTTAAATCTAAGCCATTAGAAAGGCAAATCAAATAGTTCTGTAACATCAGTTTCAAGATAAAATAATCGAACATCACGATTTCATCGGCAACATCATTATGAGAGTCTGAGAATCGATGAAGGCAAGTTGCTGAAAAGAGAATTCAATCCAAGAAGTTAGGTGAAGCTATCACCAATTGAAATCTCAATCACTAAGTAAGAAACTGTGAGCTCAGTAGTATTATTGGGCAAAGACGAGATGATCCTGTAAGTTCAAAGACTTATTATTTATTTTGAACAGTATTTTGCACAGAGAAAAACTATTGGTTTAAATGGGAAGCAGTTTATATTTTTTATTTCAAAATTAAAAAAATTGAAGCATTTCTTACACTCCTTGCTTTCAAATGATTAATTTTCATCTCAAGTGTTCTTAAATGTTTAATAGTTATTTTTTCAAAAGAAGTGTGAACTTTTTTAAATTAGCACAATACCCTTAAGCAGTACAAATGTTTTACAATTTTTTTTATCAACCATGTGAAGATTTATTTTCTCTATTTATTAAGAAGAAATGTCTTCTGTTTAAATCAAATTTAAACAGAATATTTTATATTATTCCCTTTTTTTGAGCACATTATTCCCAGGCAGTCATGTTAAAATCAATTGTATAAAGTAAAAAATACCAAGAATTAAAAATACTATTTTGCAGCTAATTTTAAAAAACAAACTACATACAAATGTGTGTAATCCAGACCACAATACCGAGTGTATTCCTTCAAAGATGTTAATTATTTCAATGAATTTGACGTTAAAAAGGATTTGAGCAGCTCATCACTCTTCTCACTTTCAAGGAGGTAAGCGGTACTAAAAATAAACATTGCAACATTATTGCTGTGCAGTGCAATTAAAATTTTATAAATGTGTGGTGTAAAAATGCATCTAGGATCAAATACCTGGTGGAACTGTTTAATGTTTGGTATTAAGGCCATTAGTGACAAGGAGAACTCTTGTGAATTTTAGATCATGTGAGACACACCCTGCTGATTTTTGATGGAGATTTTACAACCTTTTCTTAAGGTCGAAACAGATGTGACACCATGGGATTGTTTTGCTGTCAGTTAATTGTGTTGCTTAATCTAGCCTCTGACGTGTTTGGTATGCATTTTAAAAATGACATGAATAATTAATCTAGATTAGCAGGAAGAACAAGGCTGTAAGGATCTTTTCCTCATTATTAACAAATGGATATAAACAGCTCTAAAAATACCAGACAGTAGTTTACTTGCCGCAATAAAATATAAAATGTAAATGTTCCAAATTTATTAATTTATGCAAATATATAGGTTATTCTGACAGAGCATTTTTAAAAATGTCAATATGGTCATGAAATAAGAGAAGTGGCTTTAAACAGTCTAAATGATGATAACTATAACTATACACGTACAGTATGGAATTCTATGTCTATACAGTACCGCAACTGAAGGGTTTTGCCAGATTTTCAGATGATATTATTCAAATATATTACCAGTGTGTGGTGTGCACATTTGAAAAGGTTGACTTAAAAATACTTTCTGCCATTGATTTTGGCTTTATTAGAGTCACATAATTTGAGGCTAGCTGTTAAAATGGGGAGTGGGAAAATCAGTTTTTCGCATCCACTAAGCGCAGTGACCTTTTTTTAATAAGACAAGCCACAAAATGTGCAGAACACTCATTATCTTAAAATGTTTTTCTCTTCCAGAAATTATGGCATTTACTGCAATCTGGTGTGTTGGAACTTAAGATAATGCCGAGCGCAGTGTAATAAAGCCCTTAAACAGAACAAAAACGTATGCAGACTAAGTACAGAAGATTAGGTTAAAAATAGTTAGCTTTTGGCAGAATAAGATTGAGTTTCCAGGGCTTTAAAAAATTCACTCTAATTATTCACTAGTATCCTTCTGTCATCTTTCCCAATGCTTTCTCTGACTCCGAAATATAAGTGACTCCCACTATTATACATAATTCGGCTGCTTAATTGGCACGACTCGGGTGAAAAGCAGGCTATGGAAAATCCTTAGAGACTAATAGGGCACATATCAGTGCCTTCATCAGAACATTAGTCCCTTAGGTGATTGAAGTCAGCAAATATTTCAAGAGGAGAAATATCAAAGAGTCTCACCTACAAAGCCCAGAATGCATGATTACAGAACTACATTCCTAAAGAGTTTCGCTTGTCAGATGTATTTATAGAAAGGAGGATGGACATGACTGATGCTAATGCTGGTGAAATTATGCAGTGGAATGTTGTGCCCATAACGATGTCTTATATTTGAACAGAAGGTTAACTAAACTAGTCATTTAAGTTATAAGTGGGCCACTGGCATACTTAAAATAGGATACATGGATTTCATTTCTAAAGTGGATCCTTCATGCAAAGGCTAACCTTATTTATCCAGGCTTCTTGTGTATGTATTTGCATTTAATAAAGTAGGCATGCTTATTAACATTCTTATGACTTTTACAAAATTCCCAAAAGGGCCTTCTGTAAGGTGAGAATCTTCAAGTTTTAATACCCTTTCCCTTTACATAAGGTCCTTGATTTTTCTTGAAATGATTTTGTTCTGGAACTTCCGACTCTTGGAAGAAAATTAGAAAGGAAAAGTTGAAGTCCCAGGAATGGTCCTTTTGGTTGTTCAGGAAGGTCATCAAATAGTCTGCAGCCTTACATTGAACTTGATTATCAGTGGCTAAATATTGTGAAAACAGTGCATGCCACAGATTGAATATCGCAGTATTATCCAAAGGTTAACCAGGAGTCCCCAGGATGAAAGTTACCATTTGTTCACAAATTATAATACAAAGGTATATTTTTAAAAGAATGTAATATCTGAGATTGCTTAGTACAAGTTCAGATTATGAGTGTGTATAAAATTTTGTGAAGACACCACAGAAAGCAGGGAAACAAATGCTGACACAAGAATGAATAATAGCTTGTTTAGAAGTTTAATAACAGTTACTGTATTTTGGGATGATTACATCTTGTGACTCTCACCAAGAGAAGCAGACCTAAACTGAGAGAATGAATTACCAAATCTTTACAAATTTACACAGGCCTGGAGCCATGGCATTTTCTTGCATAATGTGGGCAGAATAAAGGGTTGGATTTAGATACTGTGCATTAAGGTCTTAATGGAGAGCCGATAAAGTGTTCAGGACCTCTACAGGCACTGTTATATACTGTAAATAAGAAGCTCCCAGATAAGCTCTTCAGTAGCGTCAAAGCCAAAAACCAACAGCATGTTAACTTTATCAAAGCAAAAAATTCCATGTTAAACAATGATCTAGAGAAAAATGTAAGTAAGTACAAAGAAATGCAATAAATAAAACTGTATTTTCTATTTGTATATGCTGTGCACCAAAATATACTTATCTGCAACACATTTTTAAAGTTATCGGGAAAACTACAGAATCTTTTTTGAAGAAGGTACACTGACATTTTTTTTAACCAGACATACCATGGGTGAATTCACCACGCCATTTCACGTTTGTCATCAACAGGGTTTGTTCTGTAAATGCTACAGGTTAGTAGTGTGTGTGGTCAGCTTTGGCAGCAATACAGGTTATACTGTACATCTGTGATGCCTGCCTTGCACACACTGCAGATGTTGTCTTGCGGGATTCCGTCTAATTCCTTTCACAGGGCCTGGACAAGTGTGTGCCTCTTCACTTCTTCACTAGTTTCTGAGCTGTACTTCATCTACACATGATCCCAGCCCATCACAGTAATGCTCAATGGGGTTCAAACTTGGTAAGCAGGGTGCCCGAGCCATAACTCACATTGTCGTACCACAATGCAGCCCTTGTTACAGAAGCAACATAAAGACATACATTGTCCTGCTGGAATGTTGGCACGAGCAGAGGAATCTGCAGGAAGCAGAGCAAATTAGGTTTTAGGACTTGTTCACTGCTGTCCTGTTTGCCTTTGTCAGATACCCTAATGGTGAAGGGTTTCTCAATGCACTTTTCTTATAATAAGAATTTGGACATCCTTCAGTACAGGAAAACAGTGCTAGAAAAAGTTCTATTTTTACAAGCTGAATTGATAATATCATATACACACTCTCAATTTATTTAAAGGGTTTGCTTATTGTCCAATATACAAGACTGTGCTGAAAGTATTAGAGGCGAATAAGGGTTCTTATTTACAGCATCAAGTCTCAAAGAGCCTAACTTGACACTTTTATCAAAGAAAGTACTGTCATCTGCAAATTAGTAAGGACTTTGATTGTCAGATCTCTTTTATGAATTAACAAATATCAAAGGGAAAACATAACTGTCTTTTTTGGCCAGGTTCTGCCATTAGGTTGCTGCTGGAAGAGGCGTTAGTGGGGCCAGCAGGGGACGCTTACCCTGCGGCTCATGTGGGCCCTAATGCCGCAGTGTAGTGACGGGGACACTATACTGTAAACAGGCGCCGTCCTTCGGATGAGACGTAAAACCGAGGTCCTGACTCTCTGTGGTCATTAAAAATCCCAGGGCGTTTCTCGAAAAGAGTAGGGGTGTACCCCGGCGTCCTGGCCAAATTTCCCATCGGCCTTTATCAATCATGGCCTCCTAACAATCCCCCTCTATAAATTGGCTTAATTACTCTGCTTTCTCCCCACTGATAGCTGATGTGTGGTGAGCGTTCTGGCGCACTATGGCTGCCGTCGCATCATCCAGGTGGATGCTGCACATTGGTGGTGGTGGAGAGGAGTCCCCATTGCCTGTAAAGTGCTTTGAGTGGAGTGTCCAGAAAAGCGCTATATAAATGTAAGCAATTATTATTATTATTTATTAGGTCAATAGAAAAACTATATATATATAATATATATATACTACTCCTAATAACAGGATACAACTGAGCTGCTCCTCCTGGTCTCCATTGTGCCTGTTACATGAGTTCTCATAACAGAAAGTAAACTACAAGATGTTAACAAAGCATTACAATATCACTGATTATTCTTAATTTTTCCTGAGTGAATGCCCCTCCTGGGCTCAGTTTCTGCCAGCATGTACATGTTTCTCAAACTAACAGTCAGACGTTTGGCTGTGTGAAACAACAATAACATTTCAAATAGCCCACAGACAGTAACACAGAAGTCTTTCAAAACAAAGCAAAAACAGCTTTCAACTTTTAAAATGGGTGAAATAGAATATAAATACGGACCATGTGTGTGTATCCTTCGCATTTGTGCACGAATATGTTTACATTCTGCCCTGATGCACATTTACCCTAGCCTCCAAATGTATTCATGGACCCCAATGAACTGCTAACTAGATGTGCATTCAGCATTGTTAGATATGAAAGAAACCCAAATCAGGGACCTGTATGACTTTTGACATTACTTACAGTATGTAAACAGAACATCTGTCAAAAACAGCTAAGTATATACTGCTAAATGCAGATGTGTAAATTTATTCAAACCCCAGCACTCAGTTCTTCTTGAACCCTCCTTTCTCTTACAGACTGGAAGAGATGATTCTTATATTTCTGCCAAATTCGGGTAAACTTTACAATCCATCTGTTTCTCAGTTCTAACGGACACCAGGATCAGAGGCTGTGGAATATTTCTAAAGCAGACTAAGTACATTTCTGTTCTTTAGAGATGGGCTAAAATTTTATTCTCACACATTTTACCTTTCTCCAGTTGCATGTATGTTTATATGTAAACACTCTTATGAGACTGATTTAAAAAGTCAATTTTTGTTTCCATCCATCACATCATGTGCTCCAATTTGACTTGGAAGACAGTTCATTATTTGTGTCTTTTCTGTTGCACAGACATCACATCCATGAATGGAACCTTGAGTGAGAGTGATCCTCCCAAACAATTTTTCTGACTTGGCACTTGACTAATACCATCAAACGTCCTCTTTTCGTAGAGGCACCCAAGTGCAGCCTGATTGAAAGCATTGCTGCCCAACACACTGCTGAAATTATCTGCCTGTGGGAAACTCCTACTGGAACAGAAGAGGCAACCTGATACTCCATCAAAGTTTATGACCTCCTATGCTATCACCCACAAGCAAAACAACCCTATGCCATTTATGTCCGTTCCAACATTGCCCAAGCAAACCATCTGGCAACAAGCAAATATTCTGACATTATTGTAGTTGATGTCAACATAACCCACATCTATAAACCTCCCAGTAGCAGGTGGGAACAGTAAGTGCTGTCTTCCTTCCCTCAGCCAGCCTTCTACGTGACGTGACGTAACAGCCATCATCCAGACTTTTAGACTTGGCATCAAGACCTGGCAATTACTCTATTTCATACAATTCCATAGACTCCATACAAGAAATGACATTCCATTCAGCCAAATGGAACAGGGACTACTCCTCTGTGTTCGGTGATCTCTCTACTCATCCACGCAGGTGTACCTATTCCAATGAAGATGAGGGGGAACCTGAGAAGATCAGACTGGGGCTAGCACAGTGAAACAATCGAAGACAGCATTCCAACTATTCCACTACAAAGTATCACTGTGGATACAGCAGGCTGCTCTGTTGTGCTGTCTTCAAAGCTGCCTGCTCTACAAATGCAATCAGCTACAAACCCATCAGCATCCCATGTCTGGATGAAGACAATAAAGGTATACAAAGCATCAGAAGACCCAGAGGTAGCAGTTGGTTGAGCTCCTAAATGCAGTGCCATGCTAAGTTGGAGGAAATCATCGCTGAGGTTAACTTCACATTTTCTGGCAGGAAGTGCTGGAGTTTAATAAACTGGCTCGGTGCTGCTCAAATGCCACCCCTCTGTCACTCCCAACCATGTTTCCAGTCATCTGCTTGCTATAGCCAAGGCACCTCTGGACACAAACATCAAATGAACTGTCAGGGGTGATTTAAGACAGCACCATTGGAAACACAGAGAGCATACAAGCATTGCCCTCTTTTTGAAAAGAGACCTACAAAAGGTTCTGTAGAACCTGAGGTGCAGCAAAGCATTAGAATATGATAATATCACGCCAGAGTTTACAAAACACCTCAGGGGCACAAGCTCTTGCCTGGTTGACCTGGTTCTACACACTGGTTATTTAAATTCCAGCACCACCCCAAAGATATGGTGGAGAGAAAAGATCTTTCGCATACCTGGATCTGGAAAAGATGCCAAATTTCCAATCAGCTGCTGCTGAATCTCCCCCCTGTCTGTCTCATACAGACTCACATACTCATACTGCAACACATAACACCAGCTGTTGAAGAGACCTCAGCGTGGACCAGGCTGGTTTCGGAAACCAACACAAAACAACACTCACCCTCACCACCTTAATTGAAAATGTCTTTCAGAAAACCTGCAGACAGATGCTGTGCTCCTCAACCTTGTGGCAGCCTATGACACAGTCTGGCACTCCAGTCTTCTACTGCAGTGGGCGTGGGCCCTCCCATCACATGAAGCAAGTACATGGGAACAAAAATGGACCCCCTCAAGTATCATTATTGGCTTTCTCCCTGTTTAATCTGTAATTAAATAACCTCCCCAAAACCACTTCCTGAACGTTTATATATGCTGATGACATCTATCTGGCGAACCTGATACCATGGACCAGGTACTACATGACAATATGCAGAAACCTGAACAACTGCAACACGGATTATTCAAACCAACCCCCTTAAAAACAGTCTATTTCAACTCCACAATGCAAAAGCTACAAAAGAACTCAACATTCAGATGAACAATCAGAAATTGCAGCACCGTTCTACCCCAAAATACTTTGGAGTAACCTTAGACAAGACTCTGACCTTTTGTGAGCACTTCAAGACAACAGCAGCCGATCTCCAAGCATGCTGGAAAAACATGAGGCGCTGCCACTACCACCCTTTGGACCCTAGCCCTTGCACTGTTATTCTCAGCAGCAGAATACAATGCCTCTGTCTGGCTAAGGTCATCACATTCTCAAAAAGCAGACACCCAGCTGAATGCCAATATGTGCATCATCCCTGGAACCCTACACTCCACCCCACTTCCCTGTCCTCACTCCATCATACATCCTGTGACCGGTAACAACCCACAAAATGCTCAAAAAGGTCCAAAATGATTCTTACCTGCCATTTCACAAGGACATATTTAATCCACCACAGATACGGGGTGGAGCGGTGGCACTATGGCTAAGGATGTGCGCCTATGGCTGGAAGGTTGCAGGTTCAAATCCTGCAGCTGGCAGTGGAATCCTTCTCCGCTGGGCCCCTGAGCAAGGCCTTTAACTCCAGGCGTGACTGACCCTGTGCTCTGACCCCAAGCTTCTCTCCCTATCTGTGTGTCTCATGGAGAGCAAGCTGTGGTATGTGAAAAGTCCTAATGCAAGAAATTGTATATGGGCAATAAAGCGATCTTATCTTATATGTTCGCCTTGAAGAAAGCCAATCGGGGAAAAAAAAAACCTTTCCAGCAAGACATCGATGCAGCCTCCACCTGGAGGAATGGAGGGAAGAAATGGGAAGAAATAACAAGTAAGGATTTCATCATAGGCTCCATCCAACATCCCTTGGCTTTCACTTGCCTAGAACAATATGGACCACTCTGAACCTCTTTAGGTCTGGTCATGGTCCACATCTTGCCAACCTCTGCAAGATCTGTTCCAAACTATGCAGCCCAACCTAGAGCTCAATACAGCTGCACCAGAAGCAATCACTTGTTTCAAATACTTCACATTCACTAAATAAATGAAATAGCTGTGAGATGAACATATAGACTTAATGATTAACCCCAGACATTGGCCAGGTGTTTGAATGAACTCAATGTGTGACTTTATGTCATTTATTTAGAACGCATACGTTCCATTTGTTGTGTTTCTGTAAGTGATCACCTGCTGTAGGAAATCACATTTGAAGAGATTGTGATGTTAAAGAAATCTGCAGTGGTTGATTAAACGTAACACAGGTGGTCTGCATTACTAAATGGAGCAGAATGTCTTTTTTCAGTCTGGCTAAATTTAAACATACAGACCACAGATGAATGGACAGCCTTAAAAAGATTGAACAAAATATTGCTTTGTAATGAAATGTGCTAATGGCAAATAAAGAGAAATATTTCAAAATAATGGATAATAACAGACAGGATTTATATAGCTCAAGTAACTTTTTTTTGCCCAAAGACTTCAAAACCAGAAAGTGTTCAATCTGTGGGTTCAATTCTAAGAAACACAAATTACTATCTCCACCTTGGAGAGTAGTCTGTTAAGTTAGCCTGGGGAAAGGGATCATGACAACAATATTGGCTTTAAATTACAGCAATAGCAGCTGATCACACTGACTCAGTAATACACCAAGGATCAAACAAAAAGATCAAACCTGGATTATGAGAAAGCTACAGACAAGAACATAGTCCTTTTCAGCTCAGGCATTATACAAAAGCACCAAGAAAACCTAACCTTAAGCTGTTTTCTGGATTCATGTTTTTTTTTTACAAATATTGTATTATAATTTAGAACACAACAATTTATTTCTAAAATAAACAATGCCATGTAATTTTAACAGCCCTGTTTCCAGAGGGAGTATATTTTGTGAACCTACTGCACAACAAAGTGTTCAGTTCATATACTGAAAACATACTGTATGAAAAGACTATTTGAATGAATTAACAACAGGATGTGGTGTCTTCTTGATTATGACAGCATCCAGATTAGAAGAGGCATGATATTACATTAGACTCGTTATAGATTGGCTTCTCTTTTTTTGACATTTTAACAGCGAACACAAGTTCAGGCAATTTGCGTCTTGCAACTCCCCCAACATGTCCAAATCACCGAGAAATGGTTGCCATTTTAAATGAGAAAACATTGCTTTATGTGACAAAGGAAATGTAGCCATTTGTACACCTGTTTTATCTAGAGTTCCTATCATTATGTGTAAATTGGCTCATAGCATGATATGCTTAATGCAGCTCTATCAAACTATGGCTGATTGATCTGCACTTACACAACACATTCTACTGCTTGTGAAAGAATTGTCTGAGTATTTGATAATCTATCCCTTTGGAAAGATAAGAAGTTACAATGAAGAAGAAAGTTACTAAATGGCAATAAAGAAACATATAATTTTCCAGGTTCTTTTTCCCAAATGACCTGATAGGTTTAGTAACTACACATATGATGCCTATTTACTATCAGCTGTTAACATTATTACATTGAAAAACGAATATAAGATTGACCAAACACTGTTCTCTGTGTTCTCTCCATCTTCCTTAAAATGGTCAATTATTATTATGAAACACTGCTATATCTTAATAAAATAATAAATAATAAAATATGCCCTCATAACCAAGCCTTCAAGAATTCATTCCTTTTTTATTGACAGAGGATACCCTACACATGTTATTAACAGGGTCCTCTCCTGAGCCAAAAATATTCTTGGGACCATCAACCGAAATAGGAACTCCTGGACTCACTTTGGTGCTGCCCTAACACCCTGACACTCTTTCTATTGCTAGGATCATTAATGACAACTTCCTCATTTTACAGGATAATCCCTCCACTGGCACCCTATTTGCTGACTGCCCATCATCTCACATGACCACCTAATTAGATCACCTATTCTGCATAACCTTCTTGTTCACAGCTCCCTTGAGCACCCACAACAATCTTCCAAATCAGCGGGTTCTTCAACAGAACTCACTGCATCACAATATACATCAGTATATAACTAATCCAGTGCACATTCAAGGCCCCTCTGGACAATTCGGTGTCACCCAGATGACATGTATTTCCAGCAACCTCGTTTCCTGCATCTCTTGCTGAAAATGCCCATCCATTTACATTGGTGAGACAGGGAGACGACTGGCTGATTATTTCAGGCAACATCACAGCTGTGAGGATCAAAGAGCTCTCCAAATCGATAGTTCCCCATTTGAACTCTCACTGCCACAATCTTTCTGATTTCTCCATCTGCGTCCTCACCGAGGGCTTTCAGAATTCCTATTGCACAAAGACATTCAAAACCGAAACTGTGTATCATGGTCAGTCAGGAATAACTAAATTATCCATCCATTTTACAACCACGTTTTCCTATACAGGTCCGTGGTGGAGCCGGAGCCTATCCCAGCAAGCAATGTGCGCAAGGAGAGATACAGTACACCCTAGATGGGAATGCCAGTCCGTTGTAAAGCACACACTGACACAGACATCACTCATACCAGGGTCAATTTTCCCAGAAGCAAACTAACCTACCATTATGTCTTTGGACTGTGAGGAAACCAGAGCACCTGGAGAAACCCCGTACAGAGATAACATACAAACTACACTCAGATAGCACCCCCGTAATGGCAACAATGCAACCACTGTGCCACCTCGCCACCTGACTCAATCATAGACACCATGTTCAGCTAATCAAAATATATGTTCTTTATTTTTCTAAAAACATACTTGGGTCAAGTGAGAGATTACTCACACATTACATACATTTTGCACCCTCCGATGGACTGGCGTCCCATCAAGTTTGTATCCTACAGTACCTTGCTCCTGTTTCTTGCTGGGACAGAACCAGATGAGAAAGTTAGAAAATGGATGATGGATGGATTTACTCACACTTTGGATAATGTGATATCTTTTTTTTAAAACACTTTTTTTATACAGTGTTTTCTCTCTTCTCTATTCAGCATGTAATAAACCTATTACTTGTTATTCTTCACTTTGGATTACAAATACAAAAAAAGTTGCCCCATTGTAATGGCAGGGGTCCATGTGTGCTGTAGAAGGTGTTGTCCTTTGGATGAGTGGTAAGACTGTGGTCCTGACTTCTTTAGATCATTAGATCTAACAATTATTATTAATTTTCTACCATGACTTTGTCATGCCTTTTACCATGACTTGTTTTTTTCATAAACCACTATGCGTTTATGAAGAGCACCAATTTGTTTTACACTATTCTCCTTAAATATACTGCTTGTTTCATGATTTTAAGTGTAATAATAAAACAATAGTTGTTTTCCTTTTAGTATCAGGTTTCCCATTTTATTTTTTTTCTATTCAACAAAGAGCAAGAGGAGAGTAGCCTAAATGAAGCATTGTTTCTAGTATTTATTAAATATTTAACTTAAAATAATTGTATGACGGCATGTTATCCAAAATAATACTAGCCAAAGTGAAATATATTGAAGGATAATGGGAACAACATTGATTTCATTTTAGAATAACCAGTAATTTGTTGTTTAATGAAAGAAGAAAATGAACTCATTGTGAAGCAATATGTGAAATAATAATACTTGATTAGGAATGGAAAGGTAAAAAGAAAATTAACTTGTGCTGTGACTATATTCTACACAACAGATAGATAACCTCTGAGTTGTTTTAAAAGCGTGTTGGTCTTCATGGTCAAATCTTTGCTTGAAATTCACTACATGACTGAGGGATCTTAAAAAGACAGGTGTTTTTTTTTCAGAAATCATATGAAGCACTATTTTTGCACACAGATAGAGGTCACTCAAATACTGTAGTTGTGTAGTTCATTAAGGTCATTTTGTGTTCCAAATTTAATTTAGCTTTGCCACAGTAAAGGGTTTGATTACTTGCACAATCAAGACTTTCCATTTTTTTTGTATCAATATAAATTGTAAAGCATAATGACACCAAGCTTTAAAGCAATAAAAAATGAAAGTTGTGCAAGGGTTTAAGTGTTTTTATGAGGCACTGTATGCTTGTATACTTGTATATGAATATATTTAGATATGAATGCATGAAAGTGTCATGTGTTCATGTCAGAAACAGATGTTCTCACGTTCAACTCTACAACTAACAATGCTGAGTAATGGAACATCATGTATATTAAATATTGAAAAGTAACAATGAGCAATATTATGAGTACCAAACATTGGTGGGACCTACAAAATAATATGCATGTGGACACCTGTGCAATCTCATTTTAATAAAAGGCGCAATGGTCTCCTTTGAAATACACAATTGTATTGTCTGCATTTGTGTGAGTGTTTAACAGTCGATTGCTTGCAAAGTCAAGGGAAGTGTATTACACCTTTGAGCACAGTGCCACCCACAAAAGGCCATGTGAAATTCACTGCAGCTGCGTGGCCAACTGTGTGGTGTGCTAGTTATCCCAGGTAGTTTTCTCTCTCCTCAAAGAATGACCATTAACCTTATCTCAACAACACAGCACCCCTGCCACCGTCAGCACAGACCACAGTGCAGGTGTTTCTCTCTGCAGACTGGGATCTAAAAAATCAATCTGTTTGAACAGATTTAACTTCCTTCATCTCTGTATTTTAACTTTTGTTCCCCTGTAGGAAACTGATAAGAACTTTTTTTAGTCGCAGAGATACAAAGGGGTTCGCAAAATAATTCTCCCTTGATGAAAGACAATTGAACAAGAAAATGGGATCATTGTTTCTAATTTTTGATAGCATTACATAAAAAAGGTAAAATCAGCAGTTCTTGCCTTTTTTGACTTGGGGAAATTACAAAATCCTCATTCAAATCTGTAACCTTGAGCCACTGTGTGGAGGAAAATAACCTGTTTGAAGGTACAAGCTGTATAGCCAAAACATCATCAGATTTCAAATGCCAACTGAATAGAGGTTGTGGGCTGTCCAAATCTACTTCATTCTTCCAGGTGCAACAGGCTGGAGCCAAATAATCTGAATTTAGGCATGTGATATGAGGACTATGCATCTCATCTCACATTCTGCCTGCAGGCTTATACTGAGAGATCCATTCATGAAGCTGCATGAAATTGTTCTCTGACTTGTTGGAAAACACATGAAGTCAGACACATGGAGTCAGAGAGTTGCCTTTTGTTTAGCTGAATATCAAATGTAATGAACAGTAAGGAACAGTTCAATTTCTGACAATTTGATGTTGCGAAACAGTGCAAGGGTCTGAATACTTTATGAGGCACGGTATGCATGTATATGAATATATTTAGCTAACAATGTGTGAGATATTCATGCTTATTAACTTTCAGCTAGAATTTCACTAGATGGTGTGTTTTGTGTCATACAGTATGTGCAGATATGCACTGAATAGTCCACCAGATCTTGCATAGTTCTCTGGAGAACTCAAAATGAAGGATGCTATACAGTATGGCATTTGAAATAACATATGATTAGGATCCAGACTGGGGTAACATATTGCAGGAAAGTGAAAGGACATTGATGTTCTGTGGTTTTACCAAGGCATTATTAAAGATAAAAAATTTCAGAAAATGGGAAACATCTCTTAATGGCTATTTCATATTTTGACAGATATTTATGGTCAAATACATATCAAGGATATGCACACTACCGCATATGTTGTATTGAAAGTACCAGATAAAGAAAAAAAAACAGTGCTCAGCCCAATTCCCCACTTCAGTTCTGCAAGCCCCACACAAAGATGAATAACTCAAGCCCTCCCCAAGTCTGACGGCAAATAGACTTTGCACTGGGGCTGACCGGAGAGGAGCTCCAGGTGACAGGGACGCAACCGGCATCACACAGGCTAGCTCTTCTGCCGGCTTTGGGGAAGTGTTTATTGTTTGGAGACCTTGAGACCTTCGAAAAGTTCCAGTGGACTAAAGTGGAGAGAGAAATGAAGACAGAAAGAACTTTTATTTATATGGTTGGCACGTGAAAAAAAAAAAAGGCTAAAACAATTGCTTTGAGCCACGTGTGTGCCTCTGACCATTTCAAGTCATGTCATTCAAACCTGTGAAATGATAGCTTAATTAGAGACAAGGCTATAAACTCGGGCCAAGACAATTACCTTTCCCATTAAAACGGGAAAAATGCTCAGCTCCACTGAGAAGCGATAGTGGCGGATCTAACCGGCTGTGTTTCTGCTCTCAGACTCCAGGAGTCTTTATTATGAGCGCAAACTGCATGCAAACAGTGGCAGCTTTCCAGGTGTACTTTGCAAATTGGGGTTTAAATGTGGAACATATCAAATTAAAATTCAATATTAATTATTTTCTCTTGCTAGGATCCGGAGCAGTTTAAAGTAGCAAGGGTAATTGTCTAATTCACTGTACATGTCTGCAGTGAACTTAATCATTATGTCAGCTCCCTAATAAAAGGTTATTATAGAAACAAAGATCCCAATTTTACATATGTTAGGCAAGGGAGAATTACAGAAACTGGTCTCGGAGGTAAACCTGAGCGTTCTTGACAAATGATGCCCATGCTGTGATCAGATATTTAACAAGAAATCTCGTTATTAACTAGGTCTGTACAGATAATTAGCACTTGAGCTTCAAATTTTAAATCTAGCTTGAGCTGTATAATTTATCAAAAGCCCTAGCTCGCTGTCAGTGTTCTATAATAAGGGACTGTAATTGATGAATTGAGATTAAGCAGAGATCGAAGAAAAAAAATGGGCCACAGCTTACACTGAAAGGGCTGATTTCAATATTTACAGTACTAATTTGGCATTATTTTGGTAAATGGATTTTTTTCCCTAGTGAAATGCTGTATCAGGAGACTATAATAAGAGCAAGTTCTAAGCTAAAGTTTTTCATAGCTTTCCAGAAATGGAATGATTAAATGTCTTAAATTTGGATTCATATATCTGCATCTCTGTGTTTTAGTTAAAGCTTAAATATTACTTAATGTGATCATAAGCAATAACAATTTAAAGTAATAAGTATCGATTCCTGTAAATTAGAGGGGGTTGATAGTTTCAGCTCTAATTAATTCTAACTTTTTTTTTTCTCCTGTATGTGTATGCAGATAAACTGAATGACGCTCTTGGTCAGTCCTTATTTAGAGATCAGAATGAGCAAAAAGATGCGAAGCACAATTTCTCATGCCATCTATAATTATTAATATGTAACATGCTTTTCCCTGATCTTCGCTGCTCTCCTTCGTGAGAGGACAATAACTGTCAAATACTCTTAATAAACTGATACTGGGGCTGCTGCTTCTCTTAAAACCAAATTGTCAGTTTAAAGATTGTTGATTATTTTACCACAAAGACGTACATATGCTAACCACCAAAAAAATGTGTATTATATATAAATATATATTTTAAAAATGTACACGTGTCAGATGCAGAAAACAGAAGGCATTAGTGTCATTTTCCAGGTATTAAATCCAGGCAGGACCTTGAGTGATTCCAAATCCTGAGTACTTCACTCCACTTCAAGGCATGTTTGGCAACAGATCTTTTCCCTTAGCCTCCAGCTGTCCAGTGGGGTGCGCCAAGTCACAGCAGGAATATTTGCATTCATCTATGGCACAGGTCTTTATGGGATTTTTTTTTTCTCCTTTGCATTACTCATTTACAGACAGAGCTTCCTGCCAAGACTCAGCTGGCATACCCTGGCATCTGTGTTCCAATGGTCAGCCCTCTTGGCTTTTGGAAATGATTGAGAGGATAGGAGACCGGTGAGGGGTATCCTGAGGAATCCAAGAAAATGGACTGTACAGCTCGTTTCCGGTGCAGAGACAGCTCCTGGAAAGCCTTCTGTTGCCTGGTACTGTTTTTTTTGTGTGGTTACAACATTCTCTCAGAACGCCCTTTGTGACTGAACTTCCATATTCAGAGCGAAATCAGTTGAATTGACAACAGGCAAGACTGTTCTTTCACACTGCTAAGTGCTTGCAATTGTGTTTAATGTACTCTTTTAATGTTTTGAATAAATGTGTGCTTCTGACATTATCAAAAATTCAGAAACATAGATAAATAAAAGAAGAAACAGCTGTAAACTCTAAAACTGTATGAAACAATGAAATTGCATGTTGTGTCAACAGGATGTCTATCCTAACAGTAGAAGAAATGATTAAGTTCTCTGAAGAATGAAATATGACCTATTTGAAGATGCTTTCAGTCTTTGCTTTTAGTAAAATTTGATATTTAATAAAATTTTATACAATTGTTCATTATTTTAATTTGTTGCAGAATATACTAAATGTATATATCATATGATATGTTGATTTTCAGTTTTCAAATGTCTTGCACTATTTTGTGAAATGTATAAAATATTAAAAAAATATGTACTTCAGCTATCTGTCTTCAGTGTTTGAAATATAAATTATTTTATCCTGTTTTAAATCACAAGAAAACTGAGCAAAATAATTTGACAATCACCACATATAGAATTAATTTGCTCTATTGACAATTTCTACTGCAATGTTTCAGAAAATGCAGAGAACTTGCTTCAAAACAGCTTTAGAAAAACATTTTTCATTTTTCAGGGTACAACTCTTCTCGCATTGCAAATTTCTTTAAACTTTATTTAACCAATTCTAATCATGTGTATTATACATATTATTGAGTAGAAAATAACAAATTAAATAATCAAAATAGGACAACAGACCTCAATTCCTTTCCTGAGTTGTAGATTTAAATATAACGCACAAGAGTATTAGACGATCCCTATTTCCACAGGGCAGAATATTCACGTGTTACTTGTATTCACCTACAGGGGTCTCCAGTGTACCGCAGAATTTGCTTGCTTCGGTCCGTGCTGGGATTAGTGTTCCAAAAACTGCATTGATGATTATTATGGTTAGGCCTAAAAATTCAGATTCCCAGACATGTTGACATATTTTATACAACCCACAGCCAGAATACGCCATATAAAAATACTAGGACACATTAAATTATAAAACTAAAATTTTGTTAACTAAAATTAGAAAGCACTTCAGCTCTTTGGAAACTGTGCATTTATTTATAGGTGCCTATACATATATTTTCACTCGATATAATGCATATATATGCACTGGATATATATATATATATATGAATATGCTGTGATAGTGTAGAGTAGTTTATGAGTTAGCTCTCAAGACTTCTGAATTTTAATGATGTTAGAGATGATATTGTGTGTCCTTCAGCTTGTTATACTGACACAAGCACTCCATAAATCATAATACCTGGGTATCGTAAAATCAATACTAAAATGCTACCTCAGCGCTAACCCTTAATAAGTTTTCCAGCTATCTAACAGCTTAAACTTTGCTGTAATGCCTTTCGACCTATAGGTTAAGATCAGAGCATGCTTAATTTGTTTTGTAATAGATACTTTCTAATCCTTAATGAAGCACCCATTAGTATAGCTTTTGTTTCCACATTGGTGATCAGTTGGTGGAACAGCCACTGCAATTAACTATGTATCTTTGTCCTGGAGCAAAAAAAGCAGGCTTAAACAGTCAATAAATGTTAATCCAGTCAGAACTTGTCTGTGCCTTTGAACACTGCTCATGAAGGGTTTTTGTAGTGTGCATTTGTTTCATCTTACCTTTGCTGTTGTGATCCCAGTAGACTATGGCTGCTGAGTCCAAGACCCTCCTACTGCTTAGTAATAAAAAGCGCCATGCAAATAAACTGCACACATTAAATGCATTACTAAGGTGGATCAAACAAAGTGCAAACCTTAAATGCTTTAGAGCAAAATATCATTATTGGAATTATAGAAACAGCAAAGTTCTAAGATACCATTTTGGCCTGTATTTCAGGACCAATGAAGTTCAAACTCTAAACCACACATTTTCAGTTATAATAATAAAATCATTATAGCTGTTATTGTATTGATTATAGTCGTTATCACTGCTGTTACCATCATCATCACAAATATGATCTGAAGTAACATTTGTAATTTTGAAAATCTGGAGTATATTCTTTTTGCAAAATAGATCCCAAAAATAAAAACTGTATAACCAGATTATCAAAGTAAGAGAAAGAAGCATTCGTTTGAATCCACATTCAATATGAATAAAATCAAATCTATCTTTCGTGTTTTTATATTTGTAAATGCTCAGCGTGCTTGGAAATAAATACTTTTTTACATTTAATGAATATCTAAGCTATACCTTTGTATTCAGCTTACAATTATTGCCGTACCCACGACAACAATTTACAGAAATACAACATATGTAAAAGTCTTTGCACTGGAGAATATCTTTTGCTACAATTTGTGAACCGTAAACAGCTTATGAAAGTCAAATCAAACTGTGGCATAATCTGACAAGTAGCAGCTCGCTTTCAGAAATAACCTTAACAAACGGTGCGAGCAGACCAGAGAAAATGTGCTCACTGTGTTTGTGACTGCTCCACAGGTGCACGTTTAAAATACATTTCTGCAAAGCATAAGAAATAAACCAGGTGCTAAATCTGTTTATTCCAGCTTTTGGTTGTTGCTTGAAAAAGCATTTTAGTTTTAAGAAAGGCTGAAGAGTCATAGGCCACATTTCCCCTCAATTTGGCTTCAGTTTCGGCAAATGGTTTAAAGTTTTTTTCAAATAGGACACAAGAAAAATTAACCTGGTCTAGTGTAGGCACTGGAGCTCCATGGGTGGTACAAAAACATAAAATACATCAGAATACCAACACAAGCCAATAACTCTTGTGTAATTCTAGGAATGCCTCCCACAGACCTGTATGCTTTCTGTCTTTTGTCAGCTCTGATTTGTGTTTAGGGAGTTACAAAGGCCTAACACTTAAAGATTTTAGCACTTGACCAGGGGATGATTGTTTTTATGCTTGTTGCTTATTACACAGCATCCGGGCTATTTCAGGTTTAAGTAGTGTGCTTAATAGGCTAAGTTGGAGAATTAAGTAATCTATGTATTCATTCAAGCTTTAATAATGGGGCTTTGAAATACAAGAATGATGTCACATCTTGTAACATTTCATCAACTAATGAATGCACTGCCATACTGACAAGAATACAAGGATTGTACAGGAATTTCCACAAATGTGGATGTCGAAAGCTTTTAGAGATAAGTTATATAAGCTAAGTAAACTAAATTACTTATTTAGCAACCACATGCTACCTTTACTCTTAAGATGCCCTTATTTGTTGCATTGTTTCACATATTGGTTTCACCTGTTAGGACAAGTTGAGAGATAATTATCATTCTTGGGTGACAGCACTAAACTATACTGTCCTTTCATGTCAACAGTACATTGCTGTCATAGAACATACAGTAAGATGTAAATCACTTCAGTGGAATCTGTAATTACGTATTTTTCCATCCTTTTAGAGATTCTCTTCAACATAGTGAGAGTGTCCTTGTTGTTTTTTTCATATATATAAAATCCTATATCAATTATACTCAAGAATGAACAGTTAATGCATATCTTTCTTTGTCATTTGGGATTTACCAATGCAATATTAAAAACCACAATTATATGCAGTTCCTACAGTATATAGAAGCTGACTGAAAATTGGAATAGATTAATACTGAGCGATGGCTCTGTGGCTAAGGATCTGCGCCTGTGGCTGGAAAGTTGCCGGTTCAAATCCAGTGGCTGGCAGAGGAATCGTACTCCGTTGGGCCCCTGAGGAAGGCCCTTAACCCCAACTGCTCCAGGGCTGTATAAATGGCTGACCCTACGCTCTGACCCCAAGCTTCTCTCTCTCCACCTGTGTGTCTCATGGAGAGCAAGCTGGGGTATACAAAAAGACAAATTCCTAATGCAAGAAATTGTATATAGCCAATAAATCTTCTGCTAAAAGCTGGTGATCAGCACACACAGTATATATATGAACATCAACTTAGTTCTTGCCGATTCCTAAATCAGAGCTAGATTAAATTAATATCAATAACTGGAGGTTTGGGGATTTGTGACAATATGTATTTATAATTCCATCTGCGGGGAAGCAACACATTCGACTTTTAGTACCTATTAGCTGGAATCTGGTGCTGATCACCCAGCTGTGATCTGGTGAGCCAGGTGAGGACATTTTCTATTTCAGTACAAAGTTCTTTGAAGTTGATGCCATATACCAGTCTGACCTGAAAAAAAGCACTGCCTTTTACAATTTCATATTTATTTTTAAGGATAAAAGACACATACCATTGAATTATACTGTAGATGCACTGTTCTTTTTGCACTTTTGATTTAATAACTGACACCTTCTGACTTGTGATTTAACAGCAGGTTGCTGGGAGGAACAGGCTGTTCTTAAAAACCATTGGACAGTTTTATAAGTGTCAGTTTGGAACAGTTGTAGCAGTAGCAGTGCTGAGATAGGAGCAGACCTGAGGGTAACCAGCTAGTTCTCACTGGTGATTAAACAGGGCAGCAATATCATTTGATATATATCTGTTGATGCAAAGTCTCACACAGGCAAACAGAAAACACATTCAACAGCTAGAAAAAACGTTTATACTTTTAGATTTTACTGTAGTTTGAGATGCAGGGAATAAATAAGCAATAAATGATAAATAATTTTTTAAAATAATTTCTCATAAATAAACCAGAACTGTGCTGAGGATCCTTTGGGCTAGAGCTCTGCTGAGAGTTCTTTGGGCTAGAACTGTGCTGAAGGTCCTTCAGGCTAGAACTGTGCTGAGGGTCCTTCAGGCTAGAACTGTACTGAGGGTCCTTTAGGCTAGAACTCTGCTGAGGGTCCTTCAGGCTAGAATTGTGCTGACTGATCTCTTCAGGCTCATTGTCTTTAACAGTTAGATTTAATTTCTGTTCGGAATGAAATTAAAAATGTTTAAGGCAATTCTAAGATCTGAAATAATAATAATGATAATACACTTTATTTTATATAGCGCCTTTAAAGGTGGCTTCTCAAAGTGCTTGTGCTTCAACATCACGGTGCACAGAACAATAACATTATATAACATATTTATCTAATTATTGTAATTAGATCAGGAGTAATAGTTTGCCTGCCATGTTTGAGCACAGAAAACTATACCTTACTAACTAACACATTGTACATATCAGCTTTTTAAATAAATTCACACTGACCATATTTTAGTATATTAGAGTAGTGGAATAACACTCTTGTTTGAAGTATAATAAAGGATATTTTATTCTCTGATATTTCCATTTTAAAGGGGAACTGCAAAGCAATTGTATTTCGTATTTCGCAGTTAGAAAAAATCAGCATTGATGAGTGCATTACAAACCACTATAAAAGTCAAATGTACACAGTAATGTATAAAGTCTCAAATTTACATCACAAAATAGGTAAAGTTTCTAGGTATGTGCAGTGCCATATTCTATGATTCAAAACAAAGTAAGAAAACGTCCAGAAAAGTGAAGTGGCCCTATTACATTGTGAAGAACCAGGCCTGTGAATACATCTCTCTTAATCCAATTGAAAATTTGCCCTTGACATCAAGAACGTTTTGCTTACCTGTTAATTCTGCATGAAAATTTTAATTCTGCGGTGAAATGAGAAGGCTGCACAGCCTGTCCTCATTCGCTCGTACATCACATTACATTAGTCATTACAGTGACTAGTGAGCAGGAAGGGCCGCTTAACCTCGCAATTCTTGCAAACTCTCACTCTTGCCCTTGGCGAGACCAGGGGTTTGCGACAACATGGTGACCATACAGTACTTTCACAGAGTTCACAATTTTGTGCTTAATTCACAATATATAATTTTTTTCTATACCATCAATGAATTTATTTTATTACTTAGATTTAATAACAGGTCTGAGAAATTGGGACTACAGTTGTCCTTTAAGAAATGCACTTTTAAAGTCTAATACGATTGACCACCTTAATCCATATGGCAAAAGTTAGAGATCTTTAAAAAATATCCCTCAACCAAAATAGAAGAAATGGGATCTTTGCTTCCATATGACTGGTCTTGTACAAATCTATTTTATTTTTACAATATGCATTCATAGAAACAAAAATATCTGTCATACAGAAAAACACATTTGATATATAGTACTGTACTGTATGTATCTATTATATCAGGGCAAAAATTTTCATATGAAAAAAGTAAGGCATCTCTCAGTGCAATGCTGTTGGTAATATAACCTTCAGAAATATCCTGTTCTTCATTAGAGTTCTGTCACTACTTCTTTAATAACATTCATCCCTACACCAAGGAGGAGATAACTCAAACCTTAAACAAATAATGAATAGAGAAGGATAAACCTTCACACATTTAAAAGTGGGTGCATTTGCCAAGCTGGAAGATCAGACACCAATTTCATGGCACACATCTCATTGCACAGCAGCTCTCTTACATTAGTGAATGCAAATTAACATTCAAATGTTTTCTGAAGTGGCTGCTAATCGTGGGCTGTTAATTACTGTCATTAGAGCAGGGCTGCTGAGAGGACTAGCGAGGAATCAGCCTCATGATCTTGGTACTTGAAAGTGATCTTCACCAATAAAAACACGTCAGACCCACAGAAATTGCAAATTGCTAAATTTGCTGACACAGTTGAAAATTTCTGCTGACTATAAGTAGCCTTCCAGTGATGGATGCATTCTTGACACAGTCTCAGGGTTTGGACTTAAGAAATAATGAGTATCAATGTCCTAGCCCTGGAATATGCAAAGATAAAAGAGTCCCTTGTATCTTTAATTAAAGAAGGCAGAACGAAGCATTGTTCACATATAAGTGACCGTACATAATCATGCACTTACATATACGACATTTGAACTGAATTACTGCAATGGAGATATAACAGTACATTTCTTTAATGAGCAAGGTACTTTGGATGCAAATGTAACTGCTATTTAGACAGCCTGCATAGGGCTTTGAATTATTTTATGTTACTTTACATCTGTCTTCTAATGAAACTGAATAAATAACCACTTGGATAAAGCCTATTTTGAAAATATATTAGATGATAATGAAATATTTTCTTGTGGCTGGAAGTAATCTATACATAGAACATGTGTAGGTATACATTGGTCCTCATGATAACAATGGGATACATATAAAATATTTTAACAAAATAGATTTCTGATCTCACTTTAATGTAAATATTACTGTAGCTGCAGCTCAATGAAATATAGTGCACGGTGTGAAATTTGTTGCAGTTTGCCAAGATACTGTACCTGACTGACATGACACGTCACTGATATGACAAACAAACCGAATCAAATTAAGGATAAATGAGTATATCAGACAAAGTCAAGCTTAAATATTAATGGAAATATTATTTTTCCAAATACGTTTCCATTAACTTTCATACTGAAAAAACTAATGCCAAGGCCCTGATTCAGTACTCTCTGAGGTATTGTACTAGGTGTTTATCACTTATTTTGCATCCTAATGACTGATGGAAAGATCTTGCTATGTCACATTTTTCCAAGTTCTTGTAGACACCCACTTCCTCCATTTTTTAAAATGTCTTTTCTTTTCACTACAAATCAAACATAGTTTTTTATTCATGTAACTGAACAGTATGGTGTGTGACTGTGGAAATAATGAGTTAGTATAAGGGATGTAAAACAGACAGACTCTGAAATGGATAATTAGGGCAAAAAGTTTCAGAGACACTGGCTTGTACTGGGATAAAAGGACAATGAATTCCATTTTAGAAGGTTTTCTTTAATTGCCCTTCTCTTCCTATTGTGGATGTACTTTACCATTCGATATTTGTACTTTCCTGAAATACTTGAACTATGACTTCTAGATAGTTATAAAGTGCACAACAACATAATAACAATAATCTGATTGTGTGATTTGACACACGGTTTTGTTATAGTTTGCTTCCCACTATACTTGTCTGTACGGTGCTTTGCAAGCGCAACTTTCCAAAGATGTACCATTTTTGTTCAATTACAGTATAAATGATGTACAGGTGAACACTTTCATTAAAGTGACTATTATGAATGAAAACATGAATGCTCAGGCTGAACTATTGCGTGGGTGAAATAAGTTGTGGGCAAAAACTGCAAATGAAAGTCCAAAACTGAAATTTGTTGATTCCAAAGAAAGTCACATCCTTTGCCGTGGCAAACCTTAATTAGATCAGGAGCACAAAATTACTTGGAGAAGTCTCTGTAAGGCATGTAA
Organism: Lepisosteus oculatus; assembly: GCF_040954835.1. Lineage (NCBI taxonomy): Eukaryota > Metazoa > Chordata > Actinopteri > Semionotiformes > Lepisosteidae > Lepisosteus > Lepisosteus oculatus. The sequence continues at coordinate 17,246,483 of NC_090707.1, forward strand.
TGAATTTCAAGAACCATGAAGACCAAGCAGCTTTCAAGCAACTCAGGGATAAAGTTGTAGAGAGGCACAGATAAGGAGACAGGTACTGTATAAACAATTTCAAGGGAACCAAATATCCCTTTGAACATAGTGAAGTCAATCATGAATAAGTAGTAAGTAGAAGGGGTGTCATACCACCCAGACAGTGTCTAGATCACTTTGTCCGTCCAAACTGAGCATCTGGGCAAAGAGGTACTGCAACTGGTGAAGGATGCCACAGCAAGGCGAATTCCATAGTGTCTTAAGAGCAAGGGAGTTTAATGACTGATGGGAGAAAATGGAAATGAGTCAATAATATCCATCTTTGGTCTGTCCACAAGGCTTGAATGTATTGTACTAAAGAAGATATGACTTGAAGTTTGTAAGAATTTCAGTGATATTGCAAACATGTGACAAAAAAGTTTGTCTTTAGATGAAACAAAATTGGAACTGTTTGGTCTAAACGCAGCCTATCACTCATTCAATAGCATCCCTACTGCCCAGCAAGGTGATGACAGCATGTCGAAGTTCTGCTTCTCATCAGCCGGGACTGGGAAGCCTATCAAGATTGAGTGGAAAATGGACAGAGCAAAGTACTTGCAAATCATGGAGGAAAACCTGTTTCGGTCTGCTAAAGACATAAAATTAGCATGAAAATTCACCTTTCAGCAGGATAATGATTCAACACACATGGCCAAAGCTATACCCGAGTAATTAAGGTATACAAAAGTGAATGTTCTTTAGTGGTATAGTCAAAGTATTTGACTTTGATAGAAAATCTTTCTGGTACCTGACCGTCAACAATCTCCAACCAATTGGACAAAGCAAAACACTATTCTCATGTGCAAAAGCTAGAACAGACTTAATGTAAGTACTGTCAAATTAATACTTATACAGTACATGAGAGCCATATCACCCTGCAACTCACAACGGGCAACCAACTGAAGCTAAGCAGGTGTGAGCCTGGTTAGTACCTGGATGTGAGACCTCCTGGGAAAGCTAAGGGTGCTGCTGGTCCTAATACACTAGTAAATTGATGGGGATGCTTTACTGTAAAAACGTGCCGTCCTCCAGATGAGACTTTAAACTGAGGTCCTGACTCTCCATGATCATTAAAAATCCCAAGGTGTTTCTCCAAAAGAGCAGGGGTGTCCTGGCCTTTACCAATCATGGCCTCCTAATAATCCCCATCTATGAACTGGCTTCATCAATCTGTTCTCTTCCCACTGATAGCTGATGTGTGGAGTGTACTGGAGCACTTTGGCTGCCATCGCAACATCCAGGCAATGCTGCACATTGGTGGTTGTGGAGTGGAGACCCTATTACCTGTAAAGCGCATTGAAAGGAGTGTCCAGATGAGTGCTATACAGTATAAGGAATTATTAACATGTAAGGAATTATTCATAAAAATATTTGAGTTTTTTTAGTTTCTTCTTCAGTTTTTTCTGGCATTTAATTTGACGTTTTGATTACAGATATGGTTAAAATGGGATTTGCTTTCTTTTGAAACCCAACAATTTATTAGTCATGTCATGTCATTTGCTAAACTGCTTTATACCACATAAAGCAGGTGTCGCAGGAAGCTGTCGCAGGAAGCTGGAGCCTACCCAGCAAGCAGCGAGCACAAGGCAGGGTACACCCTGGACGGGATGCCAGTCAATCGCAGGGCAAGCGCAAGCCAATCTTACATGGGGACAATATGGAGTCCATGGTAAAGGCCGAGGTGGGAAATTTGGCAATCTTTAATGACCACTGAGAGTCAAGACCTCAGTTTAACATCTCATCCGAAAGACAGACAATTTATTAGTATTTTGAATAATTATTTTTTAGTGTTGTAACAGACACATTTTTTATTTTTGGTTAGTCTTTCACGTTGACATTTAATTTTCTATTCTGTTTCGCTATCTGCAGCAATTCTCAATTTACGACACAATAGGTACATCTAGACCCACTATGGTGTCCTCAAGGCTATTGTAAAACAGGAAGGACACTGTAATTAAAGGGCATTTAAATGTTTTCTCCGAAGAGTAATGCAGAACAATTTATCATTTAAAACGCAGTATGAAAGAGAATCTCTCAGTGCACTAAACTTCTGATCTAACACCATTCACTTTTCTTCCTGCAATCTCAGTTTATAGACCCATATGTGTAAATGGATCCCGAAGGACCTGTAAATTTGGTCAGAATACAATAATTGTGGAAAAGCAACCAACGATAGTAAATGTTAGGTAAATATTCGGATTTTATGGTATTTTGCTTTAAAAAGAGCTATTATTGAGCCATAAAAGAGAAACGCTCTGATTTCCTGCCAAGGATTTACATATTTAAAGTGCCATATAAACACTCCATTAAAAGTAAAGAGTATTGTATTATCTTTCATTTTTAATTGACTGTCACAGTTGTACATCTACATAGTCATTTCGAAGAAGACAGATAGGCAGTTTCACTGTCTTTATCATGAAGCTAATGCCAGCCTTAGATGAATGGTGGTAATTACACTACTCGAAGGTGACTCAGTGTAACATTCTCTCCCCCTATCTAGTGTGCTGCACTAGGTTGCTACCATATAATTAAATGAGCTTCATACAAAGTCTACATGGGTTCAAAATTGGATTTTCACTCTCCCAAATATGCATGCTTACAGGTGAAGCAAAGCATTGCTTTTCCTTGTGTTATGCTGCTATAATCGTTTCGTAAATGCTCGATTCTATAATAAACAGGCTGTTGCTTTTGTCCTTTGTTTAATTTGTCCTTAACGTTACAAAACAAACCTAAAAAAAAGTCTCCCTAAAATATATAATGCTGCTTACATTAATAATAAATGATACAATGATACACAGAGATTCTGCTGGCTTTTGTGTGTCAATTTAATGAAGTATTTACAGATACATTTAGATATACTTATCCAAACACCCCAGAATAAAAAAGCCTCGGTTATCTTGTTTTACTGCAGAGAAACCAGCCCTTTCATAAAGATTATTTGTATGTCCAGTAAACAATTAGACTATTTAAAGCGAATACTTTGGAGGCCTGCACTGTCAAAAAAGTCCATGCTCCTTTTCAGGAAAACTGGAACAGAAGCAGAGAAGTTGCTACAGCTAGCTGAAAATGTACTATTTTTGTGAAGTATTAGTCTACAGATTCTATGATACAGTTTTCAAAGTTATAGATTAGTGCAAAAAAATGTATGAATGTTGAGTAAGTACAATATAATTCTATTACGAAGTAGGTCACATTTTCCCCTAACATTTTGAGAAAGATATTGATTAAAGTATGATACGAGGCCATGCAGCTTGTGTCCCTAGAGCTGTGGAGCTTCTCTACACAGAATTAAACACAGACCCTTACACAACTATACACCGAACGGTTCTGTACCTACTATAAAGCTGCTGGCATGGGCTGGAATAAAACAGACAGAAAATGACACATACAGTAAGGCTACTGATCTTTGCATGTTCATTCATTTACACAAAGGCCACATATCATACATAACAAATATGCTAAAAAACAACACAAATTATTTAATGCAATGTATCCAGCAATATTACAAAGAGTATGTCAATGCATTTTAGGTACAGGGTTACATTTGCACTTGCACCAAGAGAAAAGTGAAATGTCTATAGTGTATCTAGGTCTCCTTATTGGAAATGAATTCTTGAATTGAAATGAACTAAAATTAATGCTTCAAAAATATTGTGTATATACTATATAAATATATTCAAATTATTATACTAGTATTCCAAATTACTCGGTCAGTTTAGCTTAGGTATGTAGACAAATATTCCTATATACAATTATATATTTAGTATTGGCTTTAATTATAGCTACTGTCTATTATGAAAAATCAGGCCTCAATATCATTTGAAAACAAAACTGAGCAAACCTTGCTCTTAATACAATACTTGATCAATATAGTCATAAATCCTTAATAATAATTTATTTTAGGAAGCCACTGTTTATTGTACAGATGATAAATATTTGAAAATATCTACATTTCTTAAAACTCAGGGTTTATGTTCTTTCTAGAGGAATGTGGAACCCTGTACAGTGTAGGTTTTTGCGTGTGCCACGTATTAAATGCTTTGTGCTTGTTCCATTTTACTCCAAAACCCCTCGGCTCACGCTCTGAAGAAGTGAAATGTGTCATTTTCCTTACTAAACCTGAAATGAAGTGGGCAGCCCCCTGGAGGTAAAGCCTCACAGTCCTAGAAAAGGCAAAGGATATAGTAGAATGCACAGAAAAAGGAATCCACACTTAACAACAGTGTGGCATGTTTATATATCTAAACTAACCCCATCCAGCACACAAAATACAGGCAGCTGCAGACCTATGTTTTTTCAAATGACACAGACACATTATTTTACTGTGCGGACAGATTTTGTTTAACCACATGACCTACCTGAAAATAATACCTGATTAGAGATATTTTTTTTGTGAAATTCTAATTCTCATTTGTCAATTTTATATAGCAAGCTTTAGCCCCAACCCCCAGCCCACCCCAGTAATTGGAGCCCTTTAAAAGCCATTTAATCTCCTAGTCCTGTAGATTGCAAGGTACATGTTTATTTGTGTCCATGCTTCTTGAATGCTTAACCGTGCTTGAGTTGTCTGGCTTTGGAAAGCTAGTTGGAATGATTCATGGGCCTGACAGATGTCTGGTACAGCTGGATGTGTCCTTGATCATCCCAAAAGTCTGGACAGCACTGTCATTCACCATTGCCCAAATTATCTCTGTATTGACTGCAGAACCTTCTGTGACAGCGCTGTAATGGCTAATTACCCAGGATGCTTTTGGTACTTTGAAACCTAAGTATGTTCACCATCGGTATTGCCATGTGGGGCACCTTTATAACATCCTTCCTTTGCAAGGTTTCAAAAGGGAAACATAGACAATAAAAAACAGACAAAAGACAAAAGAAACACATACAGTATTATCCTTTTTTGAAGACATTATGCTGTGATTTCTGAGCTACAAAATATCTCTCCAGTGGCCTCTCAGGCCTTGCTAGGCTGTCTTCTCCAGTAGCACTCTAAATAGGTTTACACATAAATTACCATTTTCTATTTGTCTGTCATCTAGTTACTGTGCTGTGTGCTATCCTTAGGATTTCCTGGAACTAGGCTGATCAATTTTAAATTTTACAGATATGGTCTAAAGGAAGTGATATGCAAGAATTTAATTTTAGGTTGTTGCTGTTGTTTATTTGACAAAAATAAATACATTTTGGCAGGTTTTTAGAAATTCCTAAACATTTTGAATTATTATTAAAGTTAAATTATTATTTCCATTTTTTAAAATTATTGTCTTAAGACAATTTCTCGTCTTTTATTGTTTTAAAATGTACCTTTGTAATTTAATACTTTGTAATTATTTTCCATCCATCCTATACAGTACGTAGCACTAAATTGCACTGAATAGGAATATGGAGAGTTATACAATATCTTAGACTTTCAGTTATCAAGTTTATCGATTATCATGAAGTTAGCCTCTGTTACAGTAAAGATGTGGAAGTCACTTCACAAGTTCAAGATATAATGTTCCTACTGTATACCTGTAATGTCTGCTAGAGTGCTATATAGAGTATTAGGATCCAGTACCTTTTATGAGTCTGTTCATTAATTGCTAATTGTTATGATGAGTAGACAACGAACAGAAAGAACTTCAAGGAAAAGCTACACAACCTACTTAAATAATTTAAAAATATATAAAACATAGCTTAAAAAGCTAACAGAAAATTCCTCTATTTTAAAAAGTTCTGCCATCATGAAAGCCAGTAGAGATGAACTCTGTGCCTGATCTTTTCTTGGGTTATGTCTTTAATTACCTTATTAATAGTAATGCCAAGCAAAAGAATTACAGTACCTAACATACCCTTTTCCGCTACTTTTTTTTGGGCGAAACTGTGCATTCAGAGGCCTGAAACACATTTTAGAGAGAGAGAGAGAAAAGCGAGAGAGGAAGACGAGAGGGGGGAAAATAAGAAGGTGAGGGAATAGAGGGTACAAAATCCCATTCTGACTGTTAGGGAAGATGATGAGTTCCCCGGAGGACAGACAAAGCAGAGAGGGAGCAGCTTTTCACACAAAGAATATAGTAATTTGCCACATCCTGTCCTGGCCCTGTTTGAATGTCACTCTAGCCTTAATTACCAGAATAACAAAGCCTTTCCCTGTTATTCTGGAATCACGGTGTCTCGCCTCTCATTCGTGCTGTGAGAGAAGCAGAATCCAGATGAATTGCTCAACCATCAATGCTGAGTGTGTAGATTAATGACCTTTGTAGTGCTAGGCGAAATGGAGACAACAACAGATAAAGGGGTAATAGCTTAAAGAGGATCCTTGTCCAGGTCATCAGCTTTGGCCTTGACTGGCCTCTCTGGGCCACGATCAGCCAGGAGGTTGTTGTTGTATCACCTGGCTAAATCAGTGATTGTGACACTTTTATTGCATAATAAATAATTACACATTTTAAACAACTGCTTTGCCTAATTGATATGTAAGTCATTTAGCTTTTCGTCTATCATACATTACTGCTAATTTAAAATGTTAAATGATCACAGTCAGAGCTAATTAATGGTAAGTGTACCACTTGAAAGTTCCAGGCTTGTTAGTATAATCCCATTGTGTCAGAACAAGTTATATTAGAGAAACAATGGAAGTCTTTCGTCTCTGGGCATTATTTTAATGTTTTCTTTTAAGGGATTAAGAAAATTCTTGCACAAAAATCAGTATTAGAAAAGACATATTTCACATAACGTGGTACATTAAACATTTTGGTGTAGATTTTACTTCAATAGCAGTAGCAGTTTCAATGATTTGTCATAATTTTAAAAAAGCAAAAATACAGCAATATTGGTACCGGTAAGACAATTATTTCCATTGCCAGAGAAATGTTCAATTACACAATGCTGTAATTACACCTTCATGATGTGGCACATCATGAAAGAAAAGACAGGATCTCAATTCCATGGTAATAAAAGGAAAAACTAATGTTAATGAAGGGGGACGCCTTACAGTGGGACAAATATCAAATACTCAAAGTTCTTAAAAGCAAAGTCAACACACTCTTCTTCTTTGGGATCAACAGTAAAACACAAACCGGATCACACAGAGGGAAATTACATGACTACATGGAACAAGCCACACAGCCTTGTCTTTGAAACTGCTATCCTGTCTACTTTCAAGAAATGGCTAGATGAGATCATCAGATCATTTAGCCATGTGTTACTTAACAAGTTAGATGGGTTGAATGGCCTCCTCTACTTTGTAAACTCTTGCGTTCCTGCAGTACGTTCTTCAATTTATGTCAGTGGTAAAAATTATGCATTAGCTACTGTAACACTTCACATTGACCTCTCATGTGTATTTTGTGTTTGTATTGTGATCATGTTTTTGAAGATCCTGAACAATGTAGTTTTAAGAGCGTCAAATGACAAATCAGTTTTTTTCCTCAAACAAACTGAGATGTACTGATCACAGTCAGCCGTTACATTAGTAATAAACGGTTAAGTGAAAGTACGCACCTGACACTCACAAGACGCATACACTGTAACTCCTGAATGGGTATAAGATATCAAAGCCCTTTGACAGCAACATATCCATAGATATGTGTGTGTGCCGGAGCATATGCATAAAACTGTTATTTTGTATATAATATAAAATAAGATAAATAAGTGTGATGAGGACACTAGGAGAGGGGCAGAACACTCTTCAATAGTCCTAACGTATCCTGTGACTAATTGCGTGAACTGTATGTTACACAGTGAGAGTGTTGTATAACAAGAAACAAATCTGTTACGTACTGTATTAGTGCAAGGAAGCAGCATTATCATCATAGCAATGGATAAAGCATTTCTCATGATAGAGACCAAGGGTCTTCAACCAGGGACATTTCTAATCCTGTCCATGGGCAACTTGAGTAGCCCTAATATAATGTACTGTATATTAGTAATGAATAATATTTATATAGCCGGCTATTCTGTGGGATGTAGATATATTGAATCATTTTTTGTCACATTTCAAAGCAATTAATTAAGTGAAAAGCTATGAATGACAACATACCACTTTGCTAATTTGTTGTAGGTATTTTGCTATACAGGAGGCATCTTTGTACTATGGAAAGGACAATATAACAGTAGTATCATGACTTAAAAAGAAGTGCTAGAGTGCTTGATTCAAGACAAATATACACTAAACAGTCACTCAGTTTCCAGTAGAGGAAGTAGATGAGCAGATCAGGTCAGTAAGAGACTACTTTCCCCATGTTGCTCTTCTTTAAAGAACTATAAAATCCCATGACAGTGAAAGACTTCAGGAAAGACTATTTGAAAGTTAGAAAAACTGCACCAGACAGACTTGCAAAAAAATATTTTAACATGGCCTAGGGTCCATGAAATCCACAAGGAATTTTGATATTAGTTGTAGTAATATTACTATTATTTTTTTATTATTATTATTATTATTATTATTATTAATAATAATAATAATAATAATAATAATAATAATAATAATAATAATAATAATACAGATACAAGCTTTAAAACAGCTGAAATAATTTTAAAATTAAAGAATTTATGTTTTAAAGATATTACAAAATCTCCAATACATTTATATTAGAAAATGAAAAAAAAACAACAATTTGATATACAGTAAATGTTTGATATAGAAACATAAAAAAGAGAGAGGACTAAATGTAAAGTCACAAATTACCACTATATAAAACCATTGATTTAAATCATGAACTCAATCACAGAACAACGTGTTTCCCATGTTCTGGCTTTCCTGAATACAGTACATGTTATGCATTAAGTTTGTATCCAGATTCCAATATTATTAAATTGTGGACTGTAAAATTGGAAGATCACATTTCTGCTTATACTTGTTTGGAACGACAGAGACAACTTACATGTTTCTACACAATAATAATATTTGTTTTTATATAATAAAATAAATACATAAAAATATAATTTAATTTTTTTTTGTTTAAGTTATAGACATTCTTGCAATATTTTGGAATATCACATTATATTTTCTAGTATGTAAATAACCACAGAAGTCTTCAAACATGACTGCATGTTAAAGTGTAGCATACTATATTTTTTGCTTTGAAATTGGTATGGCTTTGAGAAAGTGCATATTTCACCATTGATATCTTTTAATATTACACCTAAATTCAAAATGCAATTTTAAGCTTCCAAACACAGTATACTGTATAGCAGACTTCTTCTAGCCTATTTTAGAGTCTCTTTTAATCCATGATGCTTACAGCTAGATGAGAGTTTTATTGTGAAATAAATTAAACCTCCCGCCAACACATCATGATCAAATGATTTTCTTCCTCAGTTAAAACTATTAGTCATCTGTAAGCAAGAATGGCGGATATAAACGAAATCCCGCGGTATGAACCATAGCTTCAGCACCAAACAGGAGCATGTTGTTTAAACATTTCCATATGTTTGTAAAGTGTGGAAAATTAGGTGCTGAAAAATTGGCAAAGCTAGTGTTAAATGAGATGAGAAGTGACAGTTTACATATCCAGGCACAATTAACACATTGATGGCGTTTTGCTGGGCTCCTTGCAGTGATAATGCTGTTGTCAAATGTGTTTAGTGCGCCAAATCTCCTGGAGCCTTCAGCTAGGCAGCAAGCTTTTGACAGATTGAAGGTTCAGAGATAGGCTATCATGACAGATGGAAGCTGGCATCCATGTTCAGCTTTTGCCAATCACAGGGGACCTGCCCCCCTTATTCTACAGGGCTCAGCACTGCAACCTTCCCCCTTCTGATGAAAGCAGGGGATGGCATTGTTAAATAGTGCATCTGTGAGACTTAGACTCCTCTGATGAAAGCATAAGGCAAAGAGCTCTCTGAAGCAAAAGACAGCCACTGCTGTAAGTGCATTTCAGATATGATGGGAGGCTAGCTCCAGGGAATTGAAAGAAAAGTTTGATATATTTGAACAGAAGAGACCCGAGGAATACGGAGCAGGTCGCCGCGGCTTTTTACGAACGCTATTGATTCTCAAAGCAAATGCTACAATAATGTGTGCTTGCTCTGCACAGAAAAAAAAAACCAACACAATTAACGGAATTACTGTGCGATTCAATGCAGAAAAAAGTCAACGAATTGAACCTGTCCAAAATACAGGTCTACTCAGTTTTCCACCGCTGAGTGAAAAACTGCTGCTGAAGTCCGACAATCAATGCCAGTTTTAGCCATTAAATGTAGAACAATAATCAATACCCATTTTCACTGATAAAATCACCTTTATTTCAGCAACACCTGATAGAGTGTTATTTTGGTAATAAAAGTCTAAAGTGAATTCAGAATCTATTCATTGTGCAAATGTTTATTTTAGTATACTCATTGCAATTTGACTCCCTCAACCCCAAAACAACAACAAAAAAAAAACACAAAACAACTGCTCACAGCTTGCTGTTTTATAAAATTATAAAATTGAAAAGAGCCTCCCCTGTACAAGAACTGAATTCTACTCAAAAACCAAACCAATTACAAATTGTTGATGTGAACTCTGACTTGTAATTTCCAGTATTTTGAAAGTTTCATAATAAGGTAAGGATTGCTTCCTGAGTATGCCCAGTTCCAAAATTAAACTTTAAAACCCACGTACCAAAAAACAATGCGTTTTCCACATTGCTGTTATCATCTTTACGATTCCCATATTATTCAGAAGATTTCTTCATCTGCATGGTGCCCACAGTGAAACACTTAGACACTATGTTTTATATCAAGATGTATGTGTAGTGTGGCAGCAGTGAGGGTCAGACATTGCACCTTGAAAGTAAATACTGCAATAATAGACTTAGATTGTTATTTCATTTTCAGGCGAGTGTTAAGTCACACGATTTCCTTGTAAACAAGCACGTCGATTCACAGTCATGATCATGAGGCTTGAGGTTGCCCTGTGTCAGCTTGGCTAGATAGCAGTCCACTTGATAACCCAACGTGGTCCATTTTGGAAGTGCTTAAAGGAGAAAGCCTGACAGCAGGCCTGATGTTGGTAACTGTGTGGTGCCTGCGTGGGCGTGAGTATCATCCCTGTGCTAATGGCTATTGCATCCAGCTGTGCAAGATCTCAGTTCATTTGTGGCACTTTTGGGAATGCAACCATGCTCTTCCTCCAGGCAGCATTGTTGCTCCAGCCACCCTCTCACAGACCTTGGGAAACAAATGAAATGCACTCATTGCGATCAGAACTGTACCCACTCAGCCATTCTACACATACTTCTGATAAACCTACTGCCTTTCAAATAACTATTATAATTAGAAACATTATACCGATCATTACAGTTACAAAACCTTGAGGACAAAAAGACACTTCCTTGAATTATTAATATCCTAGCCTTAATTTCTTCCATAGGGAAAAGACAGTAATGACCCAGGTCAAAGTGGTTAGATGAGCAAGTCACTGTTTCTGCCTTCTTTGTTTTTGGTGAAGGGTGGTTTAAAAGAAATGCGCCGATTTGCATTATGAAGTGTCGTGTCACCTGCTGTCATGGAACTCTGACAATAGTTGCGATTTTTTTTACTATTTTCATGCAAAATCAAAATGCAGACACCCAACAGCATCCATTCGCCACATGTGGGCGTAATATTGTACAATACAGTCGTATACCGTGGTTCATTGAGATGATTACATCTCCAACAATATGCAATAAATAATTCTTTATATTATATTAAATTCCTATGTAAGGAATTTACACCACAAAAAGAACATACCTCTGGCTTGCAAAAGGCTCAGTCTCTTGAGATTCTTCTATATCCCTATGATAGCCAATAATAGCCCATTGTAGTCAAATGAGAAGCCTCATGCTCTTTCTTTTCACAGTGACTGAATGAGGGCACTATATTTACAGAGAAGAGACAGTATTAATACAACAGCTCTTGTCGTACATAAGAAAGAGCTGACATGGAAATGACTTTTCTTTCCACACTCACATGAACCTTTAAAGACATAAGTCAATCCAAGCTTAATAATATTGATGCTCTTCTAAATTAAATCAGAGACCACAGAAAACCAAGCAGACCCCAATTCTGAGGAAGAAATGGTGTAGGTTTTCTCAGAAAAGGACCTCCAGTACTACGCTTGTCAGTTTATTTTTTTACAGACAAATAAACCCTGTAAGAGATACACAAGCTGTTGTTTGGGGACTAGATGGTGGGATGTTTACTTAGATGTCGTGCGGCAATATTGTTCATTTCTCTTCAGGAAGTAATAGTTTTAAAAGGCACTGCTGCACACAAACCTAGAAGGCTCTTGGTGAAAACTCTGGAATATCTCACGATTATGGTTTAGGCATCAGGTTGTCACAATCACAATGTTTTGTTTAGCATCACAAGCTAGTCCATGTGCGCTAATGAGGAGGCAATAGACGTTTATCCTAGGTTCCAAACACAGCCACTCTATGAGCATAGCTGCAGGAGGTTATGGGTTTTCTCTTCACAGTGTCGTCACAGGATTCCTGACATAGGCCTTTTCTGTGATGTCCTATGTAAATGCAAATTACATTAACCTCGCATTTAATTCCCTTTATTCATGTATTATTGCTAATTACTGAACATGTTGATGCTGAACCAGGAGATTTATTCAATGTGTTCCACCCCCCACAGTCCATTAGCCAAAGCAACTACTTGTGAAATGTCGACTACTCTTGGAATGGGGATTTAGAACGTCAGACATTGACAATGCAGGCTTTCCTCACTCGTGTTTGTCCCTTTACCATGGCCCCTCCAATAGTGCTAAGGTATTTTGATTTGATATATTTAAGCACTTAGTGCTTTAACCTTACACCTGAAGATGCCATATCCTACAGGCTTGTTAGGTTGTAATGATATCTGCAATTTCTAAAGACCTGAAATAATTTAAATGTGTTCAAAAGGTGTTTGTTAAATTGAGAGATCGGAGAAGGAACTGGAACAAAACAAATCTGGAGATCCTTCAGCCCTCAAGTACAAGAGCTGGATTAATTGAACAAATGGTGTGCTTTAACTTATCAGCAACTTACACGTGTTTCGAATCTTAAAAAAGCAGGTTATTTATGATGGCCAATAAGGGTAACATTTTCCTAGTGTAGGCTGATTATAACCTAATTCATTAAATTCTTCTAAATCACTGTGTACCTCACACCTGGCAGCCCAATGAAGCTAACCGGGAGTGAGCCTGCCTGGGACCTAGATGGGAGACCTGAGGAAAACTACGTTTAGTGCTGGAAGAGGTGTTAGTGGGGTCAGAACGGGGTGCTCACCCTGCAGTCTGTGTGGGTCCTAATGCCCTAGTATAGTGACGGGGACTCTATACCTGGGGGAAAAAAAAGTCACCGTCCTTTGGATGAGATGTAAAACCGAGATCCTGACTCTTGGTGGTCATTAGAAATTCCAGGATGTTTCTCAAAATGAGTAGGGGTGTAACTCCAGTCCTGACCAAATTTCCCTGTTGCCTTTACCAGTCTGGCCTCCTAAAAATCCCCGTCTATGAATTGGCTTCATCACTCCGTTCCTCTCCCCCCGATAGCTGATGCATTGAGAGAACTGGCGCACTATGGTTGCCGTCACATTTTCCAGGTGGATGCTGCACATTGGTGGTGGTGGAGGGAAGTCCCAATTACCTGTAAATTGCTCTGAATGGAGGGTCCAGAAAAGTTCTGCAGGAGTATTATTTGTTAAAAAAATAACCATTAGTGTAACAGGTGAAAGATATTGTTGTAAATAATTCTCCTTACGACTAGTTGCTCCTTATATCATGTACAGTACATCCTCATTATTACTTACTCTGTAAGTAAGTCAGATAACAATTTCCCCCAAATCATGACCCACAAAGCTGCACATCCAGCCTCTGAACACTACACAGGGTATTTTAAAAATATGGTTGAAAGTGCAGGCAACAATTTTACTTTAATGTAATCATGGCAAAAAAAAAGCGATATAGCAGATTTTATTCACGTGAGCGCTCAGTGTAGAGATTTAAATTTAAAACTAAGAAATGTAATTTTGTAAAGAGACTGGTTTTCCCTGTAACCTTAACTCTCCGAACCCCCTTATTACACTAAGTGTTAAAACATACTTGACAGTATTTATGGGTCCCCCCATTTAAATCTATTTAATTCAACTTTATTGTCATTAAACTTACACAGGTGCATAGTATAATGAAAAGTGTTTCTCATTAGTCACTCTTATCTTCTGTCCTATTATATAAATAGGACAGAAGATAAGACAATAGACAGTAACACAATAGCAATAACAGTAACATATAATAACATAACATAAATAACATGTAATCAAGTAATCTATTTAAACCTATTTAAATAGGTAATGTTACACTGTTAGTGTCAACATAGTAGACGAGTAATTAGAAATGTATTTTTCAAGTTTACTTACAATCAGAAAATTGTTATCTTATGTTTTACATGCACACCATGCCTTTCCTTAATTGTAAAGATTCTTATGTATTAAAAAAACATTGCAAAGTGGTCATGCAAAACAAATTCTACAAAGTGAAAAGGCAAGTTTGTTGCTCAAGGCTTATTTTTTGTGAAGCATATTTTTGCTTGTATGATTCTATGATTCTTTTTTAATTATCCTAACAAATAAAAATAAACTAAACACCTTTTGTGTTAATTTTGTAGAAGTCTCTGCTTTTACTTTAATTAATAAAATTTTGTTTAAAAAAAAGAAGAATTTAAACCTAAAATTAAAGATAATGGAGTATATAGAGAACAGAGAACAATTTGCGCCTGGAAAAATAATGGGGATCTGCTTTTCACATTTGTAAGTTCTTGCATGTTACCAGATCACAGAGCTCAAAGGGGAGCCTATCCATTCAAAAAACAGGGCTTTTAATCTCACCAATACAAAGGAAAAACGCATTTCCACGAAAAACACACGAAAAGAGATCTGCACTAAGAATAACATCTGACTAAACTGAAACCTTGTCAATTAACAATCTGCCAACAGCGTTGCAGAAGTATCACCCTTAGGGAAGAAAGACCAAAAAAAAGAAAGCTGAAAATAGCAGGTAGATTAGGATCAAATCTCCCCATCACAAATAGTTAAGCCTATGTTCCATAGTAGACCACAATAGTACAGAGTTTACAGTATGATTTGGAAAGTATGCATATGGAATTCAGTTCTGAGTAAAACCATTATTGTTGATAATAACAATTGCATAGACAGGGGTTTCAAAGCATGCTCTTAATTTCCATAGAACTATCATTTCAGTGGTTCAGTTCCTACTTAATACCTATTCCCTTCAAAATATATTTATAAATTAGTGTGAAGATTTAATTTCTATTACATTAGACATTTAGCTTTTGCACTGTGTTGTGGAAACCACTTCTATTACCATTAACAGGAAGGAGCATGATTATGTTCCGGGAAGAAAAAAACCTTCTAATGTCCACTAAACTTAAATCATATTTGTTACAATTAAAAACATACAATTACAAACACTTAGCACCGTTCTATTCACTTCCCAGTGTTTGGTACTGTATGAATACAAAAAAAAACCTTCTTCATGTGCGTTCCAGAGCTGGTTATCGGCCAGAAAAGCAGTTGCTCAAAAATTAAGATTTTTTGTTCTCATTTCAAAATAAATCCATTGTTCTCATAAAATAAAGAGGTTGGAAATATCTTTTAGTCTTTACGTTTGTTCTTCTTCATAGTCACTAAAAAAACTTTTAAAATCCTTTGACTCTTCATGTTATAAGGAAATCGTATCTGACACCAAAGGGGATCAGAAATGCCCTAGTCTATTTTTTAATGGCAGAAATGACAACATTCTAATGCTTCCCAGGTGAACATAATTTGTGTTCTATCACCAAATGCATGTTTGCTCAGTCACCCAGCAGCAATTCCTAATGTAACTCATTCCTGCTTATTTTTCAGGCAAATGACCACACTGATTAATGCACTCTGCTGACCTATTCTAAGTCTGCAGGAGCAGATCAAGTACAGGTTCTTGAGAATATGCTAGGAATAATTGATCTTTAAACTTGAGCATTATGACAGAGCCAATGTATTGAACACAAACAGTAAAATGATAACTAGAGGAGATCCAAGGTGCTGTGTGTGTTTTTATCCATAAATGAAGGAGAACTGCTCAAAAGATATAGAAAAATAAGTTAATATGATAATGAATAATGAAACAAGTAAAGAATTTAATCATTTTATTAACATACTAACTAAAAGAATAATGTCACTTTGACCTTCAGAAAAAAAACTGAGATCTATAACATAACCTAAGATCACAGTCTTTCAGTAAATACTAAGTCTCCAAAGTATTATAATATTCTAAATTTACTTTAATTAATAGAATTTTACCAATGGCAAAAAACAAAATAAATAATATCTCTCTCTCTGGAATATCACTTATAAAGAGAGCCTCGTCTGTGCATTATAAACTTAATTAGCAGAAGATTATCATGCAGTGCATAAGGCTGTGGTCCAGAAAGACATCATTAGATCTTTTGATGGTGATATGCCTTCAGTACAACGAATCTCAGAATTCCACCAACAGTACAGATCACAGTCTTTCTAATTAGGGTTTCATTTCTCCACCATCAGCTGCTCGTTTCAATGTGATTATAGGTTAAAGGTGCTTAAAACCATTTAAACAGTCATTGCTTTAAAAAAGATAAATGGGGATTTATCATTAAAAAATAATTGCAGTTCAAAAGTCAATAGAATGTGGAGTATGTTGCGTCTCAATGAAAAATTTAATGTTTAAACACTGTAGTAAGCATGACATAAAGGAATTTTTGCATATACAGTACATTTTTTCTTTGTCTGTAGTTCTTACGATAGCTAAGGCTCCTGAGGGATCCTCTCCATGAGAACCAGACTCCTGATGAGCACTAAAGGCTCCAGTTTGAATAGTGTCATACAGACACGCTGTCACCTCTCTGAAGAAACAACCATGCTTATTTTCAAGACTCCTTTTCTTTCAGAGACTGTTTTGATAGAATTTAAATCCATTATACAATCTGGCACCACATGGTACTAGGTTGATAGAAGACGATACTTCTATAGTGTATCAGACATGCATTGAACTAGCTGCAATTTAACATTTCCTCTTAGACATTTTTAGGGAACACAATGTCAAGCAAAAACATGCGTCTCACAGAGACAAACCCCTTTAATTTTCATTGGCTTATTTTTACCATCCTGCCTCTTGCTCTTGCATGACCTCCTGCATTCATCCGTCTTTTCTTCTACTTAGGAAGTAATAAAACTTCAATGGCTTTATTTGGTTTAGCTAGACCAGTCTGATGTCTGTGCAACACTCCCCTTGCTGATATTTGGAACAGAATACTGCAGCCCATTTGAGGTATGATAATCAGCTGATTAGCCAGTGAAGTCGTTTTCCCTGAGGCTCTTTTGTGTGCAAAATCCTCACATTCAATTGACATGTGGACATCATCAAGCTGATGAAATGCAATTGTAATGAACAAGTGGGGAAGAGCATCTGCACCAGTCCAAATGAAGGACCCTTCCCTCCCGACATGCTAATTCCGAAAGCTGCTCTCGGCTTGTACTCCCTGTGGATTCTGAATGGATATGAGTCTCTGCGAATGCATATTCAAACAGCGCGTTAGCAAGATAGCATGGCGAAAATTCCTGTGTGGACTGGCCAATGCTAATTTCAAGACAGATTATATTGCATCAAGTGCAGTAATGATCTGACAGTTCATTTGTGAGGAGAGTTCAGCAACCAAGGTTTAATGCTTGGATAGACGCAGGTGTGCAGCCAACTCCAATGAGCTGCCTAAGACAGGCTGAGGGCTGCTGTCAAATTATCAGAGTTAAAAAGGCTGAGACGTGGGGAAATGTGAAAGACATTTAAGAAATTAATGCATTCGTATTCAACACATATTGTAACAATGGTTCATTAGGAGCACACTAGTCATATTAAAACTGACATATGACCTTTCACATTTCCACAGTCACTCAGAAACACCCTTATTACATACATGTTTAAGTCAAAGAGCAGGTAAATGTGATAACTACCAATAATTAAACCAACAGACATTTTTCGGCACTTTTCAAAGACCGTAATTTCTTCCCTAATGCCATAAGTGTATTATGTGTTCGTCTATGAAATTGATCATAAAAAGCTCATTGTAGTAAATTAAAATTAATAGCTGTAAGATCATACTTTTTCTAACTCCTCCCCCCCAAGCCTTTCCTTGGATTTAATGGTTGACTTACAACTGATCTATTGTGCTCTAAATACAATACAGTACAGTCATGTATACATAAATAAACTTTTTTAGATGTTAAAATTCTGCAACAAATTAAATTGATACAACACTGTATACAGAAAACAGCATATGTAACTTTAGTTTCTCCATTTTAAAAGCACCATGATTCCACTATTTATATTACAATCTAGTATTACCCTGCTTATTTCTGTCATCCCGTTACTGCTGTAAATGTTAAGTAGGCCTTTAAAATGAAGGCCTCACTGCAGGAAAATAATGGGACAGGTCGCGATAGAAATCCTGATATTACACAGTAAGAGTGCTGAAGATACCAGCAGTTCATATTAATGAACCAGTGAGGAGCTTTTTCATTAAAAGCAAACAAGCATCCTTGTAGCATTTTACTTTCATGTACCCTGTGCAATTACAACAAACTGAGTTATGACCACATGCACAAAAACTACTTTAAAACATATCAATCATGCAGCACTGTAATCTTATACTCTAATCATTCTGTTGCTTAGCCCAGTAGAATGGACAATACTCTTACTGAACCTCATATTGCCGTGGACAGTGATACGTTAATTAGTCTTCTGAATCGGTTGTTATAAGTTATAAAGGAATGATAAACATTCACAGAAAAAATCTTAATGGTTAAATCTGTTTGTTTCAGTTACCAGAAGGGTAAAGTGATGTACTGTAGCTTGATGTTCCTAATTCACTAGTGGCACTGCAAAGTCATGCAGATTGTTTTATAACTTGTTTTTTCAAAGGACATAGTAAGAACCCCCCCCCCCCAAAAAAGGCACTATCCATCCTTTGCAGCTAAAGGTGTTGTTCCTGTAGTTAAAAACCCGAAGAAGAGCCGACCTCTAGGATGATGATAAGGAACCTCTGTGATAACAGGAAGAAAAAGCAAATGGGTAGTCAGCAGGCTTCCTGGTTTTGTGCCACCTCGGGTGACGAGGTAATGTGGGCAGTAGGGTCTCGAAAATGCCATTCGTACAAAACTCCCAAAGAGGCCAACTTTGCCCTTGCCTCCAAGGAGAGCAAACCCCTTCCATGTGCTCGCACAGTTGCCGCATTCTCACGTGCGTTAACACCGCTGGCCAGTCTGAAGATACATTCACTCGACCTTTGAGTGCTGAGGGTCGAAACACTAACATGCAAGGAGGTTGAGCCGGTCTGTACCAGCTGTCACTTCCATGCTTTTTTTTCCCAGCTCTGAGGCAATGCTTTCCAAGCCTGCCAGATGCGCAGTTCGCAATTGCTGTAGCTCTTCCAAACTGCCCTACAGGAGTTTATTTTTTTAATTTTAGCCCTTACAATGGGGAAAAAAAAACTAAACATATGGGGTTGTACCTCATACCTTCATGGCATTTAAAGAACCATTAGCAGCACAAATCTGAAAAAGGCTTCTGCATTTAATTGTACATTTTTGGAGCACTTGAGATCGGATCATTGGCAAATTCAGAACAACTCTGAGATGACCTCTGCACAGGTATATGGATGACAAATAAGAGACCTCTAGAGAAAGATGGGTAGCACAATCATGAGCATCTATTATGTGCAATGGAAACAAAACAGCCTACAATTTGTGACTTTAGCTTACTGGGACCATACTGTACATACTACTATTTACACTGAACAAATAGGTTTGTTGATTGAATAGTTTTGCTCCTTGGGACACCCAAGTGCTGGAGTCATGTGGTTGCATAACACCAGGGTTTGGTATTCGAGATAAAGTTAAAATTGGCATCTGTCTATTCAAACAAAAAAAATCCATTCAAAAATAGATTTGATTCGAATAAGCAAAGCAAGAGCAAAAAGATATGATCATTGCCTGCTAGCACAGTAAAGGTGACCTAATTGCCATCATCATGATGAAGGTTCTGTCCCGTGGCTGAGAGGTTCTGCTTCAGATCAGCAGGCTAGCCCAGAGAACAGGATCTGTGAGGGACAGGCCATGTTCCAAGCAGCAGAGAGCCACCACACCATCCAAGGACTGTGAAATGAATCCGATTCATCTGCGAAATCATTGTTAGAGGAGGAGAAATTCAGCCAAGAAATATCCTGTGTATCAGTATTTAGACTGTATCGGGGAATCGGCATGAAAAAGATTGGCATGAGGACGTTCAAGGGTAATTTGAAAAAAAAATGCAGTTTTCAGTGGACCAGAGCACCTTGGAGGTTTGGACAGAGGGAGTGGGGGAATGTTCAATTCACTGATGAATACCACTTTGCCCTGGACGGAGCTCACAGAAGGCACTGTGTTTGGCGATGCCATGGTGAACATTCTGCTGAGCGTTGAGTTGCTTAAGCGAACCACGGCCAGCTACCCTTCACAAGCTCTGGTTGCAGCTGTCTCCCAGCAGTCTTTCCAGGGGCTGTTCAGGCCTCTCCCTCAACGCTGACAAGGCTGTATCACTGCTGAGGATCAGAATACTAAACCTGTGATGCTTTTATTTGACAATGTGTCACATTTCAGATCAAAGCCCGTCGTGATGCTTTAATCTGTGCTTCTGTTCACATTCTGTGATTTGGTTTGATGTTTTTAAAACATTTGATTAAATCCACTGGATTTGAGTGTCGCATTTCTTTTGTAGACACATCAGTATGTACAGTAAAAAAAGCTAACGCTTATCCATTTCCTTAGGTTAAAAAAAGGTATATACAATTTGCCATTTAGGATCAGTACTGTCATATTTAGTTGCAACAAACAATAAAAAAGCTTTTACAGATTTATATACTTATTTCACTTTGCATTTTTTGTCTTATAGTGCTTTCCATTCCTGAAAAATGCCAAAGTGCACTGCAGTTAGAGGGAGATTCACTTCATCCATCAATATGTATACAGACTGTGGTGCAGCTGTGCATATGGTTTAAGCTGAGATAAAAAAAACAGATTGTACCTCCCTGCTACCCCCCAGACAACAAAACTAGATAGTGCTTGAGAAGAAGAAAAAACAGAATAAACGTAAGGAAAATTCTACACATCATACTGATTTCATTTCCTCAGTCCACTGATGACATGAAGAGAGCTGGACATGTGAGAGATACACTAGACCGACGTATTCTGCACCTAAATAATGGAACAAAAGCTTGTTGTCTCTTCCAATTACAGATGTCAAAATGCTTATTTTGAAGGTTGTGATCTTTTCCTTTTTAATCTACCAAGATAAAAGGTCCTGCTGTCATTAGCATGTGCTTCTTCCCCTCTGATTTCCAGCAAAGAACTAGCTCAGCTTTACAGCCCATTACCCAGTCCTGGTGCCATTAAGGTTTAACATTAATGATGTGTAATTAGCATATGATGACAAATAATAACAATGTAGTCCATCCAGTGTAATGGGGAGAGATAATTACATGGAATCCTACTGTTTTCCTCCAACATAATATTCAAAATATTTATGTTTCATTGGGTAAGCTTCTTTCAAAAGGACAACGGACTAAAAACACACTTTTAAGTGCATAAATTATTTATAATTTGGATTTGCCTGCTATTTTAAAAGCTGTATTGTATACACTTCCTTAGAGATATCCCTGAAAGATGTACGTATAAAATATAATATATAACATTATTATGTACTCAACATTATTATCCAATTCTGTTGGCAGTGGATGAGACACATTCATGTACCAAAGTATTTTCTTGTTTAAAGACTATTTATTGCTTCAGGAGCAAATTTGATAGCATTGTTTTGCTCAGAACACCCCATTTCTAGTTGCAAAACTGATTTGCCTCCAAAATATTAAAAATAAAAATGCAAATCTATGCAAAACGCATGATACATTCTTCGCCAGGAAACAAAAAATTAGAAACAAAAGCACTTAAGCCAAAAAAATCCTTATTTTAATAAAATACTTTATTATTCCATTTATCATAAAACTGAATTCTGCAAAGAACTGTAATTCTAGGTACTTATTTTAATATTGCATAATTCTAAAGCCTTTTTTATGTATGAAACTAATATGTGATATTTTTGTTTTTGTTTTTTACCTGAATTTAAAAGAGGTTCTTTATGTATAGGATAAAAATATTTCACTAGAATCTGTCAAGAGTTTCTCTTCAGACTGTTCTTTTCATCAATTAAACACCCTGCTTGTTTATCTCTGTTGTTTGAAAGAATTCGATTGACCTCAAAATCTCATTTCATGCAGTGACTTAGACTGAGCTAAATTATAGACGAACTGTGATATCGCTGCTCTTAATTCTACTTTGAAATTATTAGAAGCCAGCTCTTCACAATCTATGTCACAAAATAAAAAAATACATTGCCAATTAGATTTTAACAGAACCCACTTGGTTTCAAGTTTCTTTTTCTTCCAAGATAAAGACAGAGAACTGTCTCTGCAGAGAAATAATTAAGTTCTAGGAAAAACATGTAAATAAAAATAAAGTGGCATCAAATTAATACAAGTTCACAAAGAAGTCACAAAGTGTAAAACATGATCGTAATATAAGTAGGAAAGTATGTGGATTATCTATCGTTGCTGACAGGAGACAACTGAATAACTTAACAGTATTGTTTTTAAATAAGTAAATATGATTAAATTTGAATGCTAATGAAATTTCAATATGAGATACATTTTAAAGTATATTTAGGGCTTTAATAAGCTCTACACTTGTAACAAGTATTCTAACTACTAATAAAGTAATTTATGGATTTTCAAAGATAACAAACAATTTAAGTAAAAGATTAAAGCAAAACATTTAAAGCCCTAACTTTTTTTTTTACAAAATTCGATCAACATACCCACAAAGACTAAAAAGACATTCATTAACACTAAGTGTTTCACTTGCTTTCTTCTAGGCACCTAGAATAAAATTAAAATAAATAAAATACCTCTACAACAGAACAAGATTCTCCTCTGTTAATTTAAAGCAAATTGAAATCCAGACAGATGCCAAAAGCAAATGTTTACAATTCTATAATATAAATCTCTGACAACCAATAATTCACGGATTAACCTGAATATTTGATTGCAAAAACACATGATGACCAGGTTGAATAAGTTGACTTCCAGTGATGAAAAAAGTGTCCACTGCATTCTTCAATGTGCTGTATGTCATCAAAACAATGTTTCTGCTTTTCCAGTATAATTGCCATAGCAATTTAGTCTGAATTCCATCTGTTTGGTTTTTATCTTTTTGACATTTTCAGTATGAAATATAATTTCTTATGATGTTGATCAAATGATGCATTAGAAGTGATACAAGGTGCTTTTTTACAACAGTATACTATCAATTCCTTTGTTATTCCTTTGTTAGAGGCAAATATACTTGGTAATTAAATATAGATTTTAATTTGTTGCTACTGGGAAGCGTTAAGCCCTTGATTACACATAAAATAAAAATAACACGTAAAAACAAAACACAACGCCAATATTCCATAATGCACTTCAAAGTATTGTGAATCTTCTACTTCCCCATAACAGTTATTTATCAACAGATAGAGCAAAAGTCAGTAAGTAAATGTAAAATGTGAAGTAAATGTTTTCCACATTATACTGTATACAGATTATACTTCAAAAATATATTCAGTGACAGTATTACTTTCTTGAAAATACTCTGCTTGTTTTTATTTCAGCTCTTAGCTTCTGAAAGAGCGATGGGCAGGAATACTTCACTCATGTTTGGCACACTTTAAATATAGTATTCAGGTGGTGAAAACTGACCATTGAAAGGCAATGGGTGTCTTCACTGCAGAAAATGAATACACTTTCAGGATCTCAAATAGTGGTTTTAAGTTCAATTTTCTTTCATAATGTAGAAAAACAACAAGCAAAAAATACAATGTTTTGGAGTATTATTTTTATCAACGCAGAAATTCCTTCCTTTAAAATAAAAACAGTGGAGTCCAGTTAGAAAGCTGTTTACAGCGCACAGATCTCAAATTGACTTGCTAATGTTAACTTTTATTCGGTTTCCCTGGGTTACCATGTCATGTGATTTGACATAGAGTACAGACAGTGCTGATTAGTAGCATCCAGTTCTGTCCATCTCTGTGCATCACTGAACCATCTGGTCATTTATTCACTAATAAGCCCCTAATGGCCCAAATATTCACTGGCCTGTCATTGTGACATGGCATAAAATGCCTACATCTTTCAACTCACTTTGACATGTTGCTTGTTTCACATCAAAACTAGTCATTTACAGGAAAAGAGCTCAGAGGGGTAAAAACTTGACCTAATCGGCAGTGTTAACACCAAGACAGGGGCTTTGTTATCTAGTAAGCCGACTGTGAGCATGTAAATGCATTCATTGTGTTATCTTTTAGAGACTTCCTACTACCACACAGCAGAGATTTTAAAGAGTCAACACTATTTTTAAAGAAATACTTTTTTTGAGCTCAATGAAAAGGTTTTAATTCTGAATAAGCATTATATGAAAAATACATGCGGCTGTTTCAGATAACATTCACGTCTGGCTTTTCACTGGAAAATCCAAACATTGACTTCGTGCCATAAATACTGTATTTCCAGATGCTTACAGCCGGCTGGAATTTCTAATTGGTGACATGCAACTTTAAGTTTAACCTTTGCTGAAACACATTGGCAACCAATTAAGTAGCCATTGGATAAAAAATATCTTCAATTATGTGTCTCATTATCGCTATATTGGACTGCAAGTGCAGAGTTAGGAGATGTGCCATGCAAACAAAATATAGCAAAGGCAATTTTCTGTGTAATAATACAAAAATATTCTGGACTGCATTAATGTGGCTCACAGTAATAAGCACTGTCGATCAACCATGAGATAATATGAGTTTAAAGCAGTGCTGCTGGTCCAGTAATAGTGGCGTTCCTGTTCTTCTCATCTATATGCAGAATTACATCTATACTTAGAAAGCCTTAGCACTTCAATCCCTTCATCTTGGATTTAAAAGACCTCACACAACCCTGTGTCTGCCGATGGGGAAATAAATGCCCAGTGGAGTTTAACTTGACCACTAGGGACAAAGTGAAGCCAATCTTAATATCTCATTCTGCAGAGAGTAAGATTATGGTTAACTTGAATATGGGAGACCTCCAAAACCATTTTAATACTCTTTGACAGTCCCGTATCTTCTAAAGGTGACCCAGCGTTCTACAGGAAGTTGTATAGAACCAATAAAGAAAATAACATTTACAGTCGGCTCCCTATGCATGTCTTTCTTCAAATGCATTATTTGTTAAATATAGGTAATGCTTGACCACTCAAAAAAATATTTTTGATTTCTGAGCAAATTAATTCACAGTAGTAAAATGGACAATGACAATACATTGGAAGCAACAGCTAAAATCAATACATTTTAGTTGTTTTTCAGACCTACTCTGATTTATTATAATTATTATAATTCATGCAATTCAGAAACCTATTTTATTATAAAATGGAAATGATAAGACATTCCCAAATTCGCTACAAGCGTTATTATCCTTCCAATTATTTTCCTTTTGCTGCAAATACGCCTCACCCTAGTATGAACACTTTGCTCCATTTGGTCAGGATTCCCGACAAATACAGTGACAACGAGTTGCATGTATAAAAGCTAATTATTTTCTCTCAGCATGCACAAACTTTGGTTTCATCAATGATGCTGGTTTGCCACAAAATAGCCTGAATTGTATAAATCATGTGAATCCATCAGAAAAGTAGGTAGGTCTGTGATTAAGTATGTATTTGTTGATTATTCAGGTTCAGCAAATTCTGTGGTAAAAACAGCCCCGGTGAATTGTGGCTCGACAGCAGAAGAGAACCTAGTTATCATCCATCTAATCTAAGTCTAAATGGGTTTCATGTTGACCCGCTGGATTTAAACCTGCAGTGGCAGTTTCACTAGCTGGTCCAGACAGTGTGAATGTATATTTAACTCCCTGTCACTTAGTCCAGCGTGTTCCTTGAGTCTACAGGAACAGGGTCTAAGTAAGATGGAAGACAGAGGCCTTGCTCTATGAGCAAGAAGGGAAATGTTGCCTTTCTCGCAAACTATTTCACACTCATTTAAATGTTCCTTAAGATATGATGCAGCCGCCTTCCGAGCACGAGGACAGGAATCTTTCAGACAATTAATTTCAGTTACATGAAGCAAATTTTGATGGGGCAGCGGCTGGAAGGATTTATTTCGCTCCTTGAGCACCCAAGGGAAATGTCTTCCTCTAAGCATTTCCAGGCAAGTATTTCACCATGTAAATCTCAGAAAACGAACGGGTCGGCAGCACAAAAGACTTGTCTTGTACAGTTTATCCTTACAGAGAACTGCCGACAGTAATGGCAATAATCTTTCAATTACAAAAAACAAGTTATACAAGTTATACAGTATGTACTATAAGTTGAAGCTCACAAACAATGTAAATAAAAACACTTTCCCTCTTTAATCATGGGGAATTTCCAATGGTTAAGAATGGGTAGTCTTCTCTCATGGGCTGTTGCTGTGCTGTCTCAAGTCCTGCCATAGGTTCATAACCGTGCCTGCAAAAATGTATTCCCCAGAATGTCTATGCATGCAGGAGTTGGTAAAAAAGCTTTAATGCACCGCAAGCAGCTCTGCTGAATGTTTAAAGCATTCCAATATTTTCCTACAAAGAAAAGACCCTTTCGTTTTTAACTTTTAATTAGACACTAAATGCATACCCCAAGTGGCAATTCCACTCTGTCTGTTATTGCTGTAATATGACTCGCTAATTTATGTAAACGTGTTCAATTATGCAGGCTGTTGTAAGTATCATTAAGGCTTATCTTGATTTTGGGAGATTTTTTGCTATGAAAATAAAACAACACACAGCCAGGGCATCTAATTTGCACTGTGTTAGATGTGTATTCTAATAAATGTCTTACAAAAATATAACCTGGCAGTGCAAATAATTAAATGAAAGCAATTACATATTTCTATTTTTGCCTCGGCTCAAACACTAACTGTAATCACAGAAAGCCTGTAGAAGCATGTACCAATAAAGATGACAAAGTGAGGACAAGATTCTAACCTGGGTTATGACAGCCCACACGCATTTTAGACTTCTCTTTTTATAAGAAAAAAATAAAGCTCAGATCAACAGCAATTATTTTGTCTCGCTTTCTTTTACATTGTGTACTTAAGGCCAGTGAGTTAGAGATTAATGTTTGCAAACTATCTCACCTCTGAATAAGAGGAGGTTGCAAAAAAACATTCACAGGCTTGACTGACATCTGGGGCTTGGAGACTGCGTTTACTGTGAGCGGGCTGTGAATGTGTAATATCCAGACGTAAACTTCTCTGTCAGTATGGGCAATCATGGCACTTCATTGTCCAGTACTATCATTACAATATTGTTATCATCTGAGCTTGAGTCTGACACCTTCTCTAAGACCTCTCAAATAACCCCTATACTAAGCTTCAGTACCAGGCAGTCAGGGCAAATCTCTGCTTTGTGCTTGTCTGCCTTAATAGACTGGATGTCACTTCTGCCTGTAGAATGTGCCCACTCTTCAGCTGTCAGTCAGCTCGTGTGGTGTCAGGGAAGAGCGTGGCTGGAGCCGTCTGGATTAGAGGGTAGTTACCATAGCTGTCAGATTACTGACAGCCTGACACCCCCACTTCCAACTTCCTTTTATTGTTTCTTTGTTTCCTTCAAACATTTTAGAGATGGGAGCATTACCCAGAAGTATAAGGCAAAGCAAGTTTAAAGTTCCACGCCGTTTAGACTTTTGATGAAGTAAACACTACTCTACAGAACTGACAGATGGAGGGGAAAAAAGAGGAAACAAATAAATAGTGGTCCACCTTTTCTTGTTAGCCCTGGGTCTACATGTCAGGATGGGTTACCATTTCAACCTTTAACCTGCCTTGCACCCCATGAGACCTTTTTATTTTCTAATCAGAATATTGTGAAAGAGCAATGCTTTAGCTGCAAATTTGGACTTTGTTTTTATTTTGTGCTTTAAAAGAATAGGCTCATTTTCTTTTCATAAACTCGTACAGCATGTCACAGTAATAACCCTTTAGTATCTCAGGTGCTTTCTCAGAGTTTTGAGGACTCTCATGTATCAGAAGACGTTGATAAGATGATGATCGCTAACAGCCTGAGACTCATTATGAATTCTTACTCAATTGCCCCTTCCTTTCAAGTGTGACCTATTTTTCTGTTTGTAAGAAGCATAAAAAATGTGGATGTAAGGTGATTTTACATTTTTTTTTACCAATGTAATAAGTATTCCTTTTTTTGATGAAAAAAACTATTAGTCCTTGCAGCTAATCTCCCTTAGATATTTTAAATGATGACTTACGGAATAATTTGTGGTAGCTAGAAATATTTTAATGATTGAAATTGTCTCAAGGTGAGTTAAGGGTCAGTGATTGTGCTGAATTTTCCCTCACTTTTCATTTCAGAAACCCTGGCTATAACACACTGTCATATTTTGCTTCTGAAAAGAGCAGTGAGCCATGAGATGTACCGCATTTGGTAAAGATTAAATCGCCACAGAAAATTATATTTCATTCTCTACAAAGTGAAAACTATTTCATTATTAACGAAGACAATATTAGTGCAGCTTTGGAGAAATACTTCTTTTCATATGGTATTATAAATATATGAATTCTACTAAATAAAAATAAATTGTTTAGTTATTCTTGCAAGTTTTATAAAAAAAAGCTAAAAGTTATATGTAAATTAAACAATTTGCTATAGTTTGTAGCTATAATGACATACAATGAAATACCATAGTTCTAATCTACTGTTAAAAAATAAAACTTAGGGAGGCTTTTTGTTCTGTAACTACATCATGAGTTACTTTACACTCTTTTATGTTTCTCAGACTGTTAGACTGATATTGTTTTTTTATGGATGACTGTGAGGCGCAATGGCAGAGGGAAATTAGCTTTTATCCATCTTAAGGGTGCGGGAAATTAGCTCATATCTGTATTGTTCTACATGTATGGGTTCCACCTTAAAAGGAACTGTACAGATTACACTTGACCATGACCTGAATCGCCTCTAACAAGCCTTGGTACTTAAATAACAACACCATGATATACGTGTAAAGATAATGAGATCCTGTGCCTGAAGAAAGCTAAAGTGCTAAACAATTATAGTTAGTTGCAGAGCACAGGTTAATATTCTTTCATGTACTTCTCTTCTGCCTTCCCCCTTTGTCCTCTACAACTCCTAATGAAAGTTATGAGACCTGACGGTAATGATAAGCAGCTACTCAGACATCTACTGTGTCAAGGCTAGAGCATTATGCTCTTCCTTCATCCTATATTTTGCATAGCCTAAAGCATCTATTAAAATCTCTTGTAAAATTCATAAAACAAAATGTGGCGGGGTAAGTCTAGAGGGAGCAAAAGTAAGCTGCTTATTAGCAGAAAGTAAAAAACACAGAGCCAATTACAGATCTGAACAAGAAACGCTAAGAATCAGCATGGGAAATATTCTGGTCCAATTGGCTAAGGTGTGGGGAAAGGAAAGGTATCAGAAAGGAATATTCTAAGCAGTAATTAAAGTGAAGTGTTTAGTGCATGAAGCTGCAGTGGACCAATTCAAGTACAAACTCATGTAAATCTTCGCTCTTCCATAGATGTTAAATTGGTAGGGTTTTAGAACAGTCCCAAAAGGGAAGGATAGGGTTGCAGAGAGAAGCCATGAGCTCAAGAGATATGTAAAGAATCTCTGTCTGGAATTTAAAAGGCTACAAATTAGATCAGACATTAGCCTTTCCTTCCACAGAGCCAGCAGAATGTGAATGAAACAGAATAAATAACTATAAGATAGCGTTTCCCCTTCTTTTAAGTTGACATTAATCCTTTCATGTGCAATGACAGCTAACAGTGCTCAGTCCCTCCCCAGGCGACCATGAAAGCTGACAGATTTCCTAATATTCTCTATATAAAGGACTGTATTAATAGCAGCTCATCATGGAGTTTTCATTGGAATGCTGCTTTTAAAAAAATGTTTAACCAAATTAGGATTTCAAACACACGTTAAATGCTAAAAGCAATACAAGTACCTACTATTAACAGGCAAGGAGAATATATTTTGTTTAGCGCTTTTTTTGTCAATAACATCTAGTCATATTTTTTTATTGTTTCTCTACATCTTAACAGAGTAGCACTTAAAAGTAAAACGGTGAAAGTTTGTCATCCCTCTGGAAGCAAAAGATCAAAAGCTTTGGTTCAGTTCTGGCTGGATTTCCATAGTAACCAATATGAGGACTAATTTCCACTTCTACATCAGACCTAGGTAAGTGCCAAGATGACTGAGTTTTGTTGGGATATTCTGAGCAAAACTCTAACTTGAAAAAAGCTCTGGTGAGGAGTGTTAAATATAATGACCTGTAGACTTCAAGGAATATTTTTGGAAGAAAAAGATATCACTGTAAGTACAGTGTAAATAGTAAGGTGCCGGAGTGTTTTACTTTCTACAGGACCTATCTGTCATTGAGGAATTTTCCTTCATTCTAATCAAATGAAGAACCGTTCTGTTAATATTGTAACTTTTCCGTTCTTTCACAAATTACAATAAAACTGAATCCTTAGGCCTAACACCAACAACTTCCTGAATTCTTTTTCCATAGACTCGATTAAGCAGTCAGACTGAATTATGATTACTTTAAACTCTTAAACCAAGACGATGTTACTTTGTTTATACTGTATGTTTTCTGATGAAGCATAATCCCAAACCTTTTTAAATTGTGTTGATTTTAAACAGGCACTTCAAAATGTTAAAACCTAACACTAATAAAGTATGCTCCAGCAAAACGACATGCTTTTTTATGATATTATGATGAACTTCGGAAAAGGAATGGAAAATCCTGGTTTGTAAAATATGTTTGAAAAACATGGCTATATCTGAATACGACATGGAAAAATTAAGTATTATTTGGACATTGGAGACTGGATTTGGAGAAGTACTCACAATTCAAAGGAGTTCAGAGAGAAGGAAGAGGAAGAGATACAGTAAGTGTTTGGATAGTGTTTGTAAAGTATGTACAGACAAATAGAGACAGATCTATGTATTTGCCTGAACAAGGGTTAGTGCCCCACTCCTGCTGATGGCCCAAGACCCTTAAAGAAAAATTGCAGGTGAGAGATATTAATAGCCAGAATTTCAGCACACCTTATTTAATTTACATGAATATGCACACATATCAGCATGTGCATACAACGTAAGCTCTACAGATCACTGTACAACCCAGTGTGCATGAACGGTAGGAGGCCAGATGAAAACCTATAAGGTCCTCTTCCCTATTGTTTCTTATTAAATGTTATAACCATCTTAATAAATAATATCAAGGTCCATAAATCTCCCTGCCAAGACTGCCTCACAAACAGTTTAAAATACCTCATTTAAAACAGCCGCAATAAAAACCTAAAGGCAGGCAGCATGCATGGTGTTCCATCACTCTAGATTTTGCTCTTCAGCTCTTCTGGGCACAGTTTTATTTACTGCAGACAGACAGAATAAAAATACATCCAGAATAAAAACAAACCCTACACAGTGCTTGGGTTCTATGCAGATTTCTAGCAAATCCTTTGTATCGCAATTTCAGCTCAGTTCAGTTTGACTAACATCTTAACCTACTTAGTGCAATTAGTGCTTCATTAGTGGGGCTAACTAACTATTGCTTCTTTCCATAATGATTTGCAAGACCGTACACATACAAGTACATAATCAATGGTTTCCAATTACGACTCCAGTGCAACCACTATTTCAAATAAACTAGATAATAATATAGAGCCATTACTGACTCTAAGGTAGCAGAACCATTTAATTGCAATGCAGATCTTTTCAGCTTTAAAATTTTTCACACTAATGAAGTGTCATACAAAAAAAAAAGTTGTATTGATTTTTTTTCACCACACAGCTTCAACCACAAATATGTAATTATCCTTTTTATATCTGGCAGGGGGATTAAAATAATCTATAGTATATAGCCTTTACGTATCCCTGATGGTTTATGTGGGACTTTTACCCTTTTCAAAATATTCAGCTTTTTTGATGAATGAACTTTAGACAAAATGTTGTTCTATTATATGATGTTGCATCTCAAATTCAGGTTGCAGACTCCCACTTGTGTGTACCTGCTTATACAGCTAGCACTGGTGAAAACTTTCATTAGGCGATAATGGCATTTTCTATACTGCAATGACTGAATCTTGCAGAATTGTTTAGCTGTTGCAGGTTTAAAAATCTCGATGTAAGGGAAGAATCCCATTAGTGGCTGAGTGTCCAAATCCACAGCCTTAGGTATTTTAGGTGTAATGGCTTGATAAATGGGGAAACCTGAAACATACTGTAGCATCTCTCAGAAAGCCATGAGGCTAATACAAAAAACATCTTAGACCAGAATTTGAATTACAGCAGCTTTTCAAATAGAAAATCTTTAGTTTCAGTCTCTAGAGAAGCTTTTTTATGAAATACAAAATAATATAGCTATTTAAATTCATATCTATTATTATTATTAAATATTATTAATGTTTAATAAGTGAAAAGTAGTTACTACTAACATACAAATATTTTACAGTCATGTGTAAAATATTACACCTTTTGCATTTATTTTTTTCTGTAATACTTTGTTAGCATCCTTGCATTGTGAGTAGGCTGTATTGTTATTGTAGCGATACTATGCATTTCTGAAAAGCCAGATGGGGATATGATAGGGGGAATGGACAGAGGGTTGATGTAACTAAGCAGAGCTTTTACATACTGTATAAAGCCACTCACCAGCCCTTCAATGGAAATCTAGTCTGCACTCATTATAGCATACGAAATTTACCACAGACTTTGAAAACAGAACTAGTCCGAGAGGCACCCATTTAGGCCCTGTTTTAAATGGTTCTGTATAACATTTTGAAAACAAATCAAAATTGAATAAAAAATTAAAATGGCTAATGTCCGTACCTCATTACTCAATTGTTTGAAACTTCATGATTGCATTCTGTGTGGTTTTCTGGCTTACGATTTGGGGTGCAGTGCTACTTTTTGTACCTCTTAACCTGGAAGGGAAGAAAAACCTTAAATATGCCCCATACCAGGCTACCCTTCAAGATAATAAAAAGCCATTACCTTGACCGCTGACATGAGGCCAAGTGTGAGGGTCAGAGTGATATTTATTGATGAAACTCTGAGCTCCCAATCTGCTGCACTCAGTGCGCATCATACAGCTGTCAGCACAGACAGGAATCACAGAGGATGATGGCCCTCGACATTGCCCATCTATAATGTATGAACTAACACAAAAAAAAAACAACCAAAGACAACACAAGATCTCGGCAGCTGAAGGATTATCTTTTCGGAGCAAAAGAGATTTAACAAACGAATATTTGAGGAGAATGAAACAAAAATGCTGGCATGTGGATATGGGGTGCAGAGCAAGTACAATAGCAGGTGTTAAATATTCAAGAGGTACTAGCTGGGAATCATCTCCGGAGAGTTTACAGTGAATATTATTATCTGCACTGTTTACAGTCCTGACATAAATCATTGTATCATTATATTTGCATACCAAATCACAATCAAAATTTAATCTAGTGGTTTAAATAAAACAGACAGAAGCAGGTAAAATAAGCAATATAATAGTCAGATTTTTATTTTATACTTCACTGCCCCCACAAAACCTTTCCACTCTTCATGTCTAGAAAAGGTACTCTTGAGTAGCTTCACTTGCTGCCTTAAATTCACCTAACTGCCGTTAAGCAACAGACTGAAAGGCAGCAGTTGTGTGAGTGATTAAAGATATTATGTTGAAATGTTTTCCTGACACATGTGAATGTTTCGTTGCACTTGGGCAAAGTGACACATTAGCAGAAGTGAAAGCAGTCTTGAAACAGCTGGTCTGTTGGACTTATGAAGGAATTGCAACTTCTGTCTTATCTGACACATACTTTTGTATTGCAACCACTACAAGAAAGCATCTTTTTTTCTGCTGGCTATACTAAGCACTAAATTAATACCAGAGATTCCCCATCGACATCCTGTTAGTCGGGGGTTCACATGGAGAGAACATTCTTAAGAATGTGCAACTGTGTTCTGGTTTACCTTCTGTTGAAACAGACCAAAAGATGGAACGTGAAGGAAAGGATGAGACATGTGAGAAAAACATATGCTGTACAAGCTGTGTATATTGTTTTGAAAGAAAAATTGTTTGTAGAAAGCAAACCTGATATTTTTTGTGAGCATCAAACTCACAAATTAACCCAGTAATTAAAAACCTGTGAAAATCAATTCCAATGATGTGAACGCAGCTAATTTTATTTTCAAAGTGAGCCACCTGTCCCCCAAGCCCGTCGACATTGTGTGGGCGACAGGGCCTTCTCCTGCTATGCCCCCAAGCTCTGGAACTCTTTGCCCAAGGATATCAGAGAGTCACCTTCTCTAAACTCCTCCTAATCCAGACTCAAAACCTTCTTCTTCAGAAAAGCCTTTACTTAACTGGTTCCATTCTTCACCCCTCTGCTCTTCTTAAAACCACCTTCCACGGTCTCCTCTATTGTTATTGTTGTATTGTTGTAATTATATTTGTGTCCTATCTTGTGAAATCTTCTTATTTATTGTTGTAGTCTTCTTATTTACTGTTATTGTCATCCTGTAAAGCGCTTTGAGAAGCCACCTTTAAAGGCGCTATAGAAAATAAAGTTTTTTTTTTATTATTATTATTACCTGAATGGCACAGCCAGTAAAAAGGCCTTACCCCAAATGGAAGATGAGTTCTGATGAGTAGTGTGCAGGATGGGATTAGTCAGAAAGACTCATATCACAGCAACACAGTGACCCTTGTGGGCCGCCAGGTTCTGTAGGTGAGGAATGGGCCTCTTCTCCAATCATTTTGTCACTGAACCTCTGGTACAGGGCTGTGGTGCCAGTGATGTGATAAAAGACACTTGGCTCAAAGGCAGTTGGAGGAGTTTGCCTACAAGGGCTGTTTAGTTCAAATAGGTGATGAGAAGAGAATGAAACAGGGCCACTGAATCGAGTCTGACCCAGAAGACGAAATAGTATCACTGAATGGAGTTGGAGCTGGAGAACGAGGTAGCGCTACTGATTTAAGTCTGAACCAAAGAATGAAATAGTTCATCTGAGTAGAGTCAGACCCAGAGAATGAAATAGCACTACTGCATCAAATCAGAGCCAGAGAATTAAATAGTTACAGAATGAAATCTGAACAAGAGTACAAAATTACGCTACTGAATTCAATCTGGGCCAGGGAATGAAACAGCAGTACTGAATCGAGTTTGAGCCAAAGAACGAAATAGAGTTACTGAATCAAGATTGAACCACAGAACAAAATAGTGCTATTTAGTAGATTCCGAGCCGGAGAACGAAATAGAGCTACTGATTCAAATCAAATCTGAGCCATGGAAGGACATAGCACTACTGAATAGAGTCTGAGCTACAGAATGAAATATTGCTACTGAAACAAGCCTGATCGAGAGAATGAAAGAGTGCCATTGAGTTGAGCCTGAGCAAGAGAACAAAGTAACGCTACTTAATCGACTTGAAGACAAATAACAAAATAGAGCTACTGAATCAAATCCGAGTCACACAACAAAATAGCACTACTGAACTGAGTCTGAGCAAGAGTACAAAACAGCACTACTGAATGGAATCTGAGCCAGAGAATGAAATAGTGCAAATGAATCAAGCCTGAGCCAGAGAACTAAACAGAGCTACTGAATCAAATATGGGTCACAGAACAAAAGAGCACTACTGAATAGAGTCGGAGCCAGAAAATGAAATAGAGCTATTGAAACTCGTAAAATGAATGACACAGACATTTTTAAAAAGAAGTCTGTCTCACTGAACCATACAGTGCAATTAAATACTACATTCACAAAAATAATTTCTGAAATGAGCCTTAGTCATTTACCACTTTAAATTTACTGTAAGTAAGAAGAAATAAAATGTTTGGTCTTGGTAGTGTTTAAATAGGTTGAGAAATGAGATTTGTTGGTGAAAATATTAGCAGATATATTATATATAGACTGTTTTTTTGGATACAGTATGTGGTTAGCCTGTTACAGTGCAGGGCAAAAAAGTAGTACAACAAATGTCTAAATACTACTGATGTATTGATACATTTGTTGTACATTATGGAACTTGAAACAAAATATGTATGCCATTTGAAGTAGGTGTATCCATTGTTGATTAATATTATTAGTATTAATATTATTGTTTGATGTACAATTTGGGTGTTGTTGGAAAACTAAATCAATACAAAAGTCTGAGATAACCCAGCAAAAACATATCTTCATATGCAATTGCAATGTAATGTTTACTGTATCGCGTTCGACATCAAATATCCACGTTTCGTGGTTGGTTATCTGAGCTCTCTTGGAACAGAATCATTTCCTGTGTCCGCTCCGCTCTGTTCGAACAATAATATAATCAGATTTATCAAGATTTTAATTCAAAACACTTAACATCATCAATTGGGAGTCCCTTATCATTCAGATATTTGACACAAAATAAAATATCAAGGGCAGCACAGTGGCACAGCTCTGGACATGGGGTGCTATTTGTGTGGAGTTTGTTCTCGTGTTCGCACGCATTTCTTCCACTACAATCCAAAGACATTCTGGTGAATTAATTAGCTCCTGTGGAAACTGGCCCTGGTTTGCGCATGTGTGTTTGCGTCTGTGTGTGCACTGCGATGGACAAGCATGCTGTCCAGGGTGCAGGCCTACTAGCATCTGTTGCTTGCCAGGATAGTCTCCGGGTTCCCTGCAACCCAGTGCAGAATTGCATGATATGGTTAGAAAATCAGTTGATGGAGGGATAAAATACCAAATATAAATCTCTTGAAGAAATGATACTGCGCACAGTACGGATCAGACAAGAAAAACTGAACAGGGCAGCAAACGACACGTCTACACTATGACTATAACCAGCTGACATTTTCTCTTTTGAATGATCAACACTCTCTTAGTCCCAAGAATTTAATCTCAAATTAAAACCTTTTAAGGGAAAAATCCTGGACTTCTTAAGATATTTGAAAATTTCTCCCAAATAGAGATTTTTAAGGACCAAAATGGTGGACATCTGAAACAAAAATGAACGTGCATACTGTAGGTAACCCTAAGAATCAAAAGAATGAATCATCCAGGGTTAAGCGAATCTTTTCATTTGATTCACTAAAATAATTCGTTCAGAAATAATATACTGTTCACGAACTGCTCAGCTCATGTCCTAAGTTTTTCCTGTTTATCTGTTCGCTCGGGATTTGTAGGGGTGACCTGGGACTTAAAAAAAAAAAGATTTGCAATTTTTTTGGGTCAAACAAAATAATACATTTCAAATTATAAAAATTGTATCGTTCATGAAGTAAACCCCAATGCAGCTTTATGAAACTGTATTATAGAAGTTAATGGAGAACAGCTTTATTGTATGACAAGCTGTCATAATAAAAGACAAATAAATTCCATAAGTCATGTTTGCCCATTTTCTACCTTGAAACATATTGCCTGTTTTTATCTATCATCAGCACTACACTACTTCCCTCAATCTTAACAATAAGGCCTATACTCTATCTCATCTTTAAGTCTAGCATTTTTGCTCTTCATGTTATTTTGTTGTAATAGTATATCCATATGCAGAATGACTTACAGCTGTGGACAATCAATACAGTAGGTGCTTTAGATAAATGGATAACACACCTCTGCAATATTCCAGATCATGACACTTTTATACAGTTTGTACAGCTCAGTTATTGTTTTCAAAGTTAGTTGTCTTGGATTAAACTGTCAGCTAAATGAATTATATCAAATAATAGTAAGATAAAGAAGAATAATAATACGTGTTTTAACTTCTACTTTGACACAGGATATGGTACAAGATATAATGCCACATTTCTAAACTAATGAATACGTAATTAATTTACACCCAATAGAAATGTGCCAATCAATCCAGGTCTAACAAACTCTTTAAACTTATTTAAATACCAAGGTAAAAATGTTTTATGTTTTTTCAAAGTTTTAAACGTTTTTCACCATTTAAATATGATGAAGATGTAGAATATGATAAGGGTCAAAAACCACTTTCAGGCAAAAATC
The DNA here is from genome assembly GCF_040954835.1 of Lepisosteus oculatus. Classification (NCBI taxonomy): domain Eukaryota; kingdom Metazoa; phylum Chordata; class Actinopteri; order Semionotiformes; family Lepisosteidae; genus Lepisosteus; species Lepisosteus oculatus. Next base: position 17,284,722 of record NC_090707.1, read on the forward strand.
GACCTTTGTAGTATCCTACAGTTTACTACTATATATATAGTAGTAATATATAGTAGTATATATACTATATATAGTACTGTGTACAGTATATACACATATTGTTCTATCGTTCAGAACGTGTATTTACATCTATAGCCAACATCTTTGGATGACTTTTTCTTATATAAACCATGTGAAGTTTAATATGCAGTCAACTCCACAGTGAATGCACTTTGTATTTTTTGTCACTTTTAGATGTGGGATCCATGTAACACCTTTCAACAATATGTAAGCAATTCCAACAATTACTGTAATAATATTCACTCTTTATAAAAAGTGCAATACAATTCATACTATAGTGTTTCCCAATGTTCTGTTAACATAACATTAGATCTTGTTCTATTTAACACACACACATATATAACATTGTACTGTAGACACATTTAAATTGTGTACACTAAAGACCCCTAAGTGTCGAATAACCAATCAAATTTAAAGAGATGCAGAATACATTTTGTTTCCTAAGATTCTGATTACACAATAAATGCTTGATGTTTTAAAGATGACATTAAAGAATTTTAGCACTTTGCTGTTGGCTGTGATTTGTAAAATAAGAGTATTTTTTTCAAAAAGTAGAATTCATCTATCAATAATAAATTACTTCAGGGCTCTTCCAAACTCATTACAAGTTTATTTTGATCTCACATCATAATTCACAGCTTGGTACGCAATATATTTTTTGAAAATCTGTAGTAATTCCTTGGTGCAGTGTGAAGTTATGATTCATTTATACTGGAGTGACAGCATAATGCTTAGATGTCAAAATCCATTAAAACTGTTCAATGTCTTACGTTTATTTTTAGATCCAATTGAGATTTAACTGATGGTGAAAAATATACAGTCAAGTGTGTTTACTTCACCTTTAGAAAGAATCCGTTATAGTCCCAATTAATTTGTTATTCCTGTCACTAAAGGCATTGTCTACTTCAAAACTGTCATTGCTGTTTGTGTTTTGTTTTCAGAAGAATGGCATTTAATTTTTCTGTAACCCTTTCTAAACTAAATTCATTTAAAAGAGGACAGCTTATTTGGAAACACTTAAACTAAATTCATACTGTTTTAATTGCTTATCAGGATGACAGATTACAAAACTGCAGAATGCTTCTTTTTATTCTGAATGCTTCCAAGCTAGTTACAAGATCAGGTGCAGCCAAATGACATGAAATTAGTAAATCAGTGTCAATCCAGGGCATCTTTTTAAAATGAGCTCTTGAAAATTCAAAAGCGTCTTTATACCATTCAAATATTTACACCATCCCATTTCTTTGCTGTTTGTTATTACTCCACTTCGTTACATACATAAACAATGGCAGAATGATGAGAGTGAAGTCATAAAGTATACACCATATACGTAAGAAAGAATAATACCGTATGATTAATATTTAGGAGTAAATCCAGTCTTTCAAAAAATGTAAAAAGTGAGTTCTTGCAAGGAGAAAATTGCAATTGTACATTTGTAAACCCTTCTATCTGCTGCGGTGGTTTTCATTAATACTATTAAACACTTGTCCTAACTACCTTTTGGGATGTTTTTTTTCTTAAGAGCTACACTCTGATACCTGATTTTACAGAACCATGGGTGATAAGGATAAAAATAGCAAGGAAAGTTAATAATCAGGAATATACTATATAAATAAAATGGGATTCACAGCAAGCACTAAGAAAGTAGTATAGAACCTTGTGTCCATGGTCATTTAGTAACAGGATAGAATATATTGGAAACAAGTTTAGGGAGCTTTAATTATTTAAAAAAATAATACAATGCTTGGAAAACTAAACTAAAAATAAGGATGACAAATCCAGTACAAACAGTTTCTAGTAGTATGCAGATGTAAGTAGTCTTTTGCATATTATTGTTTGGCACATTTTCTTCATTATTTTCTAAAAAAATGTTTGTTTACATGCACTTGATTTTAATGACAATGACAATGGGTGTTTTTGCATAAAATGGAAGCAGAGGACTAAAAGAAGCATCATCGTGCATGATCAACCATGAAAAGTCTGCTGAGATAAATAATTAGTCAAGTTAGTTTTTACTAGTAAGCAAAGGTACATTATTCTTCAGTAATTAAGATAAGGTTTGATGTCATTTCCTAACTCAGTGGTACACAGTGAATAATTACCATTTAAAAACTAATCAAAATAAGATTTTCAAGTAGAATGTTTCTCATTCTATTTATAAATTAGAAGATAAAAGACAACAATATTTATGATATCCGGGCTACTCTTTAAAAAATGGCATTAACTGTCCTGTTGAATTAGAACATGTGGCCACATTAACAACCTTTGTCCTTTTCAACAGTGATGTATATTATGCATAGCAGTATGCAACAGGTAATTTCAACATCATTTCAAAGCCATAAAATTAATTTTTGGGGAAACTAAAAATTGAATTTTAAAAAATAGGATACCAAAATATGACACCTCATCATATAATTATGGAGAGAACATTTTTCACTCTTTCATGCACACTTCCCTCTGGTCAGAGAGTATGCTTTGTTTTGGTCAGTACTGAAGCAGACATAGAAACACAGAACTAATTCAAAACACACCTGTGTGTGTTTTTTAACACACTGTAAGTATTTTAGTAGAGGATTACAGTCATTCTTCCAAGTAACGTCAGACGTATCAATAACTTTTTTCAAGTACAGTGTACCAGAGAGAAATGGACAGCTCACTCCAAACTAGGCCTTGTGGGCTACTGCAACAAAATGCACTTGCTTGCTCGTGACGTGTAGCACTTTACACTTGAAATGCAGTTTGTAGTAAAAGGAATCAATTTGAATCCTGAGCGTCAAATCAAAGCACAATTGCTGCAGCCGTGGCACTCTAGCATAAATCGTTCTGTATTGTTTTCTTGAGGAAAAAAAAAAGTCTCTTCCAACAAGCTACAAGGATTTTGTGTGTGCAGTTATGGTCCATCATTATTAAATGTCTCTTGTTGGATGGAAGAGTCGCTTTATCAAAAACAGCCATTCATCAGTGCTTGCCAAGACAGCTCACATCTGACCTCTGCTGCAATAATGCAGCATCAAGTAGGCCAACTACCCAGTTTAGCAGCAGAGCAGGGAGCAGAGGCTGGCTCGAAGATTAAGTGCACTGTTTCAGGTTTTCATTCCCAAGAGCTCTGCTGGCTGATGTTGTATTGATTGCAAAAGTTTACCAGTAAGTATCACAAACAACAATAGCCAGGTCAACGATCGGTGATGCCTGAATATCAATTCCCAGGTGGGGAGGAGGGGAGCTGTGCACACTGGGCTAAAGCACTGCCATCATGATGTCTGAGTGCAGGTTGGAAAAGGGTCTCAAACATAAGGCGAGAAGTGAGTGGCTGTGATTCCTTCTGACATTTAAGAAAGCAATATGTCAGCCTGGAACGAGCAAGCGTGAGATAATTATAAGCCTTTGCATTATAAAAGGCTGCATCGACAAACTGTCGGAGTGGTCTGCCATAAATGTGTTGCCTTGTTAGGCTCTTTTAAGTACACGTTTTCCTCTTAATGGGAAGGTTATTTTTACATACCAAAAAAAAACAAAACAAAATGGACTGGGTCTGCATTCCATCATCGGGCACTATTTGGCCGAAACAAAGGACCATTGAAGAGCATTATGTATTTTATAATTGTACATTTTCTAAAACATACTGTATGAATGTATACTAATAACACATCACATAACAATAATAATTTCCATAGCAGTGATACAGGAGAAACATGGGATAAAAAGTGTTTCAGGGTGTCCTTTATTGTGTTCAGCAAGGCGATACATCGCTCTTAATGGCACTGCTGCCAGAGATAGCAATTTCATCATTGTGAATGTTATGTGATTGGTAGGGGTGGGACACAATAACACTCGCTCCTGCGTTGCTCTTTCACCATTTTAATAAGACAATTAAAAGAATGGCACTCCAATGACAGAAATGCAAATGAGCATTCTAGCGAAGTTCATTCAGGAGCCTGTTGAAAGACAGACTCGTGAGCTGGGAGGGTATGTGGTAAATAATATCACGTCAAGAAATTGTTTTAAGGCCATAATGGACACTTGCAGGTTGAATAAAGATTAATTGCGATCCCTGTGATTTTTCTGAAGAGTATCTGTGGGATTCTTCAGCATCCTCATATACTGTTTTTTATTTAACGAGAGCCATTAATAACAATAAAAAGATATTGAATAGGGCCTGCTTTGTTGTTTTTTTTATCTAACAAGGTTTTTTTTTTCATCTGTTGCAGCTGGGGGATGATGGGGGACTACAGGGGATTAAGGATGACTGTTTCACAGTAATGCACGATGAAATCCTTACTAGTCTCTAGATATTGTTCTTGTAGGTGGGTATGAAGACACTGGAATTTTCTTTCTCTTTATTTTTGACGGTTTTATTTTATTAATACCTTCCATGATTCTATGCCTTTAGTGCTCTGTTTTGCTAAATATACCTTCTTTGCAGATTTTTTTGTCTGGCAATTGTATACAACCCTTTTTTTAACAGATAGAGAAATACGTGGAAGATTTTTCTGAATGATTTCCACAGGATTGTAAGCATTAAGCACCAGGACTGAGGAGTAGTGAGTAAGCATCCTACCAGAGTTGCAGGTTCAAATCCCAGGTATAGATCTACTTTAGCCAGATTACTCCAGCAAATCCAGCTGTATACACTGGTATCAATATTTGTATGAAAAATTAAAAAAAAATGAACCATTGGTTGAAAGCATTAGTTACAAACACTGATAGATATAGCTAAGGGGATGTGCTTGTTTGTCCTGCTGCTTGACATAAGAAATAAAAACGAACCGGCTTTTAAACAGAAGGGAAAAAAATGTCAACTATAGTATTTGTTTCCAATATCACTTTTAGTCCCATTGAACTGAGTCTCTTTGGCTTTGCTGGGATTTAATCCTTCTTGTAATGTTTTCTCATTAGGCTCCCAGCATTATGCCACACCGGCAGCAACAGCAGAGAAGAGCCTCAGGCACCGGTGGAATTAATTACAGACACAGGCATGGCTGTTTTGAATTGTCATCTTAAATTTATCACTTGCCACTTAATGCAACTCATCTGACCCAATCTCTTCCTTGTGTCGCCAGGGGCCCTGCCATTGGTTTTGCCAGGGTAATAGCAGGACTGCTCTGTACATGCAACGTACAAACACTGAGGGGCCTGCACTTGCTGGAGGCCTGCCTAAATCCTAGGCTAGAGGCAAAGCGTGCTAACAAGGCCCCCAGCACATTGAACGGCTGGCAATACGTCAGTCTCTCCCGGGAGGAGTTCAAAGACAGGTACGACACGTCTAATTTGGAAATTCTTGCGATGATAATCTTTCGCGTCTTTCGGGCGGAGTGTCACCAGCAATTTCTTTCAGCCGCGTTATGTCTTTACAAGTTCACACTCCTTGTGTATTCCATTCACAAGACCAAGCACGCAATCCTGAGGGGGCAGGTTACCTCAGATGTCTTCTCTGTTCCCAGACTCCAACATTAAAAAAAAAATCAAATAAAGCTGGCATGAAGAGATATTAAAACAAAACTGAACTCAGTCATAGAGAAGAAAGCACTACAATGTTTTTTGCAAACTGCTTTGTCTTGTTCTTGCTCCAACTATTTGTAAATAAGTACAAGCTCTCTTTACTTTGTGCAAGTTTTGTCTCTTTGAACAGTATAAATAGCTGGCTAGAGTAATGTTCCAATAACTCTAATTAGCAATGATAATATATTTTGTTTTTAACAGGAAAAATCAAAATATCATATTATTCCAGCACATACTTTCTCCATCCATTGTTCTTGTAATGTACTTGAAGGTAACTAGATTCTTTAAAAGGAATATTTCTTTCACATTTATACACACATCATAAAACATTTACAGTGTTCAATTGAGCTTCACTCTATACTTAGGTATATTTTAATCAAATATTTTGCTGCTGATAATACAAAGTATGGTTAATAAATGAACATAGCAACTAGATGAGATAGAAAGTAACAACTACAAACTGCAAATCTGTTTTTCTCCCAGAATACAATAATTAATATAAAATTAACAATCACTTCAAATATAACAAGAAAACACATACTGTACTTGCAATTACATTTTCTGACCCATTAATGCAGACTTAACAAAACTAGTGCCCATAATTCAAAATGTATTAGTCACACTCTAGCAAGCTGTAAATTTAATTGTTTTTGAAAGAGAATAGATCTTCCAGCATAAATATTTTTGAAGTCTGAAATCCAGCAAGTTAATTGATACTGCTTTTTTATATTGTTTATTTTTTTATAAAAATGCAGTAGATATTACTTTGTTAAAAGCGGTCATGATTGCACTAACTGCATGCAAAATTATATATACACATACATATATATGTAAACAAACAACAGGAAACAAGCAAGTATTTTCTGTGTTTCCAATATTTATATAAGAAGACAGATTATCCTGAATTCAACATACTGTACTTTCAGCTCTGTCCGTGAACCAAATAAATACACATTGTTCTGTTCATAATTAATTCCATTCCTTGTGGCTTAGTACATTAGTTAATTATAACTAAGAATACCGTATATCTAACTGTAGGAAAGGGTTAAGCTTTGCTTTATTGCTGACAATATACAGTATGCATCCAATTGCTCTACAAAGTCCCATATACAAGCCCCTGCACAACTCTGTATAGACAGGTGTTGTGTCGAAGGGCCGAGGACAACATCATATTGAGAAACATGCTGTGGTTTTCCTTAGTCTGCCACTTATTTGGCTGGTTCTTCCCAAATGCACACTTAGAGATCAGCCACCATTATCTTTCTGCTTATACAGCAGAAAACCTAATAACTAAATACTTCACTTCAATAACACGGCAGAAAATGACAGCTTTCCTGTAATGCTTCAAATTTACAATTAATATTATTTTCTTTTGCTTTATTTCTGTTGATTTTTATTTAACAAACAATGTGCATTTACTGATGGGTAACAGACTAAGATGGAGGATTTTTTCTGCTCAAAATTGGCTGAAATGTTTTAATTACATGTACGTCACAATTTAAATATTGTATTTCTGAATTAAACTCACAAAGATACATGAAGCATGAAAACATGAATATAATTTTGATTTAACTTTGATACTAGAATACTGTAAAACACAATTTATGGGGAAATACCCCCACTTCACAGGTATACAAAAACGTAAAAGAAAGGTTGCATCTGTTTCTCATGCACATTTAAGTACTAAAGCTGAAAGCGTACTGTATTTGCAAAGAATAGAAAAAACGACTCAATGGGTTAATCTCAAAGGGACTGCACTTATCCTTGCAATTGTCATGCAAGTCTGGTTGTAAGTAATAATGTGGCCTTTAATGACGGAATGATAGACCTGCCAAACACTAGCTACTGCCATATACTGTCTGCATGTCCCTGCTGGCAGGCACAAAGATGCCCATCTGGGAGTTATTAACATATCCTCGTCAATTCAAAGCCCACTTTAACATAATCCATATTTGTTGGATAAAGTCCAACAACAGCCAGAGAACAGCAGTCATATGATGCAATGACACACTTCAACCAGCTCACATAAAGCATGCTTGGGCAGCTAAGCAATTCAGAAATGCAAATAGCTAAAGCACTCCTCTACCTAGCTAAAAGGACAAATCCCTTTTGGCAAGACATCTCAGACTGTTGCCTTGGTTTTCTTCCCCTACTGCATGTGTGATATTTATTTTCAAGCAGCAAAGCAAAAAAAAAACCTCTTTTGTTTTCTCCAAACTGGATTCTAGAAGGGCACATTTAAATAAGTAAGCATGTTCTGAATGATACACAACGCAAATACCTTTGAAATTTAACAATACGCCCATTTAAAAAAACCCAAATTATTTTCTAGGAAATCCCAGTGATCATTATTTTTTTAGGTTATTCTAGGGAGCTCTGTATTCTTTATAAATATTTAATTGCTTTGGTATTCCAACAAAAGCTGCCAAAGTGTGGGCTGGTATAGATCATAAAATATACAGTATATAATTTAAGGTATTTCAGCACTTCCATTTGAAAGACAGATAATCTCAATTGGGCTGAGGTTATGTGAACCCAAGGTTAAATGCTGGCTACTAAACTCCATACTATGTCTTCCACCTGTCTTAATCAATTTATGTGGCAAATACCATTTGTCGATGGCATTGTGAAGACATTATCAGACACTCTGCTTTTCCCACAACATTTCTGCTAGAAACAGACTCGATGGCCACAATCTGAAAATGAAAGAATAGCTCTATAAAAAAACTATAACTATTTTAAAATCACTTGTGTCATCATATAACATTGAGGAAAAAAATACCTTTCATTCATGCACAAAGGTATAAATTATTTTAAAATTATATTTTACAATTTATTGAATGAAATGTATACTTTTCCATTAAGGTGCTCCAAAAGTGGATTCTGTTCAGACACGTAAAAACTGTTGACCAAAATATTTCTGTTAAAACTAGGTAGTGAAATGTACATTATGCAACTTCGAAGAGTTATGAGTAAGACACCGTTTCTTATCCAATCTTTAGGGTAAGGTATAATTTATCATTTATGTGCCTATAAAACATTTAATATATGAGGATACAGATTCTAATCGGCATTTTACAAAACAAAATCTCCATTCTTTAGGAGCTGGAACTGGTGTTCATTTTTCTGGTCACATATTGAGATTTTTTTTTAATATCTACTGAAGAATACAACTACAGAGGATTGCCAGTGTAACTATAGTTCTTAGGTCTAAAATAATAATAAATGGTTCTGCTGGATTCTGTCTTTGTGTGTATTATAAATGAGTGAAAACAACGTATTGCTTGAAAGCAACTGCATCTTTTGGAAGTCAGCTATTCTTAGTACTCCAAGTATCAGAACAGAACAGAAATACATTTTAGAAAAAAGCATAAGATCAGAAATATCCAACATTAAGGAAGCAATTATTTCATTTCACAGTGGTGCAGTGGTTAGCATTGTTGTCTCACAGCACAGGTTCAATTCCAGACCTGGGGTGCTATATCTGTGGAGTCTGTACATTCTCCCCATGTTCAAATGGGTTTCCTCCAGCTGCTGTGGTTTCCTTCCACAGTCCAAAAACATGCTGGTAGGTTAATTGGTGTCTGGGAAAACTGTCCCTGGTGTGAGCGTGTGCCTGTCTGTGTTTGTGCCCTGTGGTGGACTGGCGTCCCTTCCAAGGTGTACCCTGCCTTGCACCTGTTGCTTGCCGGGATAGGTTCCAGGTCCCCCTGCGACCCTGAATTGGATAAACTAGCTCATGAAGCTAGCTAGAGCTCAGGTCGAGATATAACTGTCTGTCCATATCCACGAGTGAAGAGGTGAACTGCAATATAACCTTTTAAAAATGGAAGAAAAATCCATTAGCAGCATGAACAAAACATCTGACAGATTTATTTACTTATTAACTTTGTCGAGGTCCATCTCTCTTCCCTGTTACAAGGAAACTACAAACACCAGCTGGGATGTTTCATGAACTTACATTCCAACAGTGACAACAAAACTGAGAAGAAATGTGGGAATCCTTTGAAAATGTTTTGTTGAGACCTTGTGTTCGCGATCTAATGAACTCTGATCATGTGGACAGACCTTAGTTACTGGAACACTGTAGTTTAAACGCATTCTGCATCATTCACATTCTCTCCCTGTTCAGTGACTTTCCTCTGTTCAGCGCAGGATTACTTTCTCTTATAGTTACAAACTATAATAGTAACAAATAGTTACAAACTATTGTACATCAGGTTTGTTACATACTGTATATGTATTCCATCATATTATTTCTTAGAACAAGACTTCCATCTGAAAACACATACAGTGTACCATGTATTTCAATACCATATTAGCTACCTGGTTGGTTGAATTTCTACATTTCTACATATATTTTCATCATAACGACAATTTCCAGCCTGAATAATGTTTTAGTATAGGTCGAGTTTAATAAAACATATGAAGCACTGCTCAATGACAGGCCATTAAGGCAATCTAACTCATGGCATTGTTAATAGCTAATTATATCTGTGCATCTCACCCAACTAAATTTTGAAAGACATCAGTTCCATACTTCCACAAATTTCTAGAGTGTCATAGAAAACCTACTATAGTTGATATATGATCTTTCCAATTATCACACAAATATGTAGAATGTCTTCTTCCTTTTGTTATTTACAGCACTCATCCAGCCCCAGAAAGGATCCGAGTTCATAAAAGTCAGTCCCAATGTCCCAGAAGGTCAAACAACAAACTGGAAGAGTTATAACTCAGGTTGTAAAGTGGAGGAATATTTGGCAGTCATGAAGGTTGACTGTAAACTTCACATATCTTTAGCTAGAAGGTCTCATTTGATTTTTTTTTTTAAATGTCCACTTTAACTGTAACAAACATGTTCTGTGTCTGGCTGAAAAAAATACATTAATATTTTAATTTTTGCTGTATCAGTTCTGTCAAAAACTCTATGCTATGTTAATGATATAAAGTTCACTTCATTTCTGCTTTGCCACAGGACTCCAATAAAGCTGTCAGCCAAAAATAATTGAAAAACACCCTCAAACCCCATAAATAAGAAAGCCGTCAATTTTCTAATATACCTTGAGGTCGGACCACACATGTCTAATTAGGGATAGACTCTCACAGTGGTATGGGGATTTTAATTAGCATCACAAAACCACACATTTATAGTCCATTCTAAAAAAATCACAGTGGTCTTTCTGATTTAAAGTTTTAAACTTTTTCCCCCTTGTTTGGTGTTGCTCCTAGTCTGTTTCCACCTACAGCGCAATTATAGGGATTGTACTATTAAGCAAGGCATCAGACTTTAACATTTCTGAGCAAAAAAAAGACAAAGACACAAACAAGGAAAATTGACCAATTTAAAATTTACTTCTGCGAGGTGGACTGACTCCCTGCAGTTCACGTGCCTCATTCAGCCCAGCGTCTTTGTCAGAAAAGAAGTTAGAAGTTTTCAAAGAGGTAAGATGCTGTTAGTCATCAGCAAGAGAGCCGGCCTGTTTAAATTGCATTGCCAGCGGGTAAACAGCAGGGGTCACATGAGCATCAGTCTCTACTGCAGTGTGTAACGCTTGGAAAACCACTGTCGAAAGTCCAGTCTATAATGACTTTAAAGTCATCCGCATAAACAAAGGCATGTGGTACTGTATACCGTGTAACACATCTCGAGACAGCTTCTGCTAAAATAAGCTCAGTTCAGAAGCTGGATTATACTGTAGAACTCCCCTTTCTGTAGAGACTCCAAGTTTGGGCCATTTATTGTTTGTTAATGTACTTTAAATAAATTAAGCGATTATGTTTATGGCTATAGAGTTTCCGTGTGATCCAAAGCAATAAAGTCACATGCCAGTTGTGTAATTGGTAGTATACATAGAAAAGCTTCTATACAGGCTGTTTACTTACTAATATTTTTACCAAAGCAGTTATTATGCATTTTGAAGTAACTGACCTTGACTGCATTTCTACCCACAAAAAAAAAAAGAGAGATTGTGATTTTAAAAAGCACAGAATTTATGTCCTGGTGCAAGCTAATCTTAATTTCTTTAACAAAGCGTCATAAAAAGAACAACAACTCAACCCCTGTGCAAGCACATATGTTTCTTTTGTGCAGAGGAAAGTGCTTCCTTTGTTTGGGAATTAATAGCGTTTCTTTCCAGCATCTCTTTAGGGAGAGGCACTGACCTGAAGTGCCCTTGCCAGTGAGAAGAGTCTCTTTGAAACGCCAGCGGCTCCAGCTGTCCTGGTCTCCCTTGCTCTTCCCTTCCTGTGAGCCCCGAGTACACTGCGCAAGCACAAGACTGGCGACACCTGTAAAACAGGAGTAACAACGGAGAACTGGGCACCTGCAAGCAGCCTGCCTGCCTGATTTAGCCTTCTCCGTGCCTAAATGCTCATTTTGTACCTTTCAGCTTCAGGCTTATTGTTATAAATGGCTTCAATGTGTATAGTCCACTTTGCCTTTTCACATTTAATGATGAAGGTGCATGAAAAATTGCACTTATGCAATATTATAGATGTTAGTTTAAGCTTCTATTAACTCTATTTCTTACTTTCTGCACAGCTCATTAGAGTAAACATATTCTGTGTAACTCCTGATGGGGATATTTGTTTCTATATTAATAAAGAACCCCAGAAGGTGATTAGCTTCTCAGAATAATTCCAAAGGACAACCGAGATGAAAACACCCACATCCAACATAAGGCGTTGCCATCTCAAGCCTTACGGCATTTCTCATTTAATCACAGGTAGTCTTGAGAAATCTTTTCGGGAGGGTTGAGCAGGATTATCTAAGCAGAAAGTGCAGCATGAAATTACAAAAGCAATACCTTATGAGACGATCTTCAATACATTCATAGGAAACAAACCAGATCTTCACAATCACTGTTTTTATTGCTTAAGAATTAATGTAATCATTTTAAAAAGCAGAATTACTGATTGAGTCTTAGTTGGACTTTTAATAAATCCATCTTAAACCATGATGTACAAGCGCTGAACGTTACTAATGTAATTAATTCAGCCTTTTCATGCTGATAATTGTGCTCTTCTTTTTCTCAGTGACTCAAAATCTGGTGTGTTAAAATACCGAACAAGAAAATACACCGTTGATTCAACATAACCATGAATGTCAGACCACAATGTCTGGTATGCAGAGAACATTACAAAGAGGCTTATGTCTCTGTGTATGTCTGAACACATAAACACAAGGTAGACACTCACATCTATTAAATACTTCAGTTCTCTGAAGCATAAGCATTCTGGAACTTAAGGGGTTAACGTGTTTTATCGATGTGTAAACAAAGCTTAGTAAAAGTCCATCTCTTTCATTCACCTAAACCTATATGGCAACAGATTAATCTTTCCCCATTAATATGACAACACAATTTGCTGAGAAGTTCAGTGTAAATAAATACAAGGAGGATACCATAATATATCAGGCAGCTTGCTATGCATTGCATTTAGATCAAGACATTTATTTCCATACATGTTAAAACCTATTGCAGTGAAAGTGTTATTCTTCATGAGGTAAAATGTATTTTTCCCACCCCACAGAGAAAAGCAAAGATTTCAGATCCCCTGCTTTAACTTTGATGAAAACATCCTTTTCTGACTACCAAATAAAGGCGAGAAAAGGCTAAAAACTCCCAATAAATTAAATATGAATGTATTTTTTTTGTACCTCCATCTTTTCAAGTTAACACAGGCAAAAAAAATCCCATGGTGGTCATTTCCTGTACATTAGTAAAATTCAGAAAAAAGTAATTTGTTTGTCAATCTGTCAAATGTCAATCTCTTTCCTTATCCTAAAGTCCTATGAAACGGATTTAGGTGAATGTAACAAAGACTCTTATTTACAGTATACCTATTTGTTACAGGTTAATGTTACAAACCACAAAGAGAACAACTTAAAACTACCTATTCCCAATCTACAGTAGAATGGTTGCCCCTTATATGACACAGACACGATTAATGACACGAAGTCTAAGAATTAGATACAATAAATTCAGATCAATACATGTTTGGCTGGTTGTAAACAGAAAGTGCACAGAATTCACACATGGTCAGCAATAGCTAACGCCTTTTTTATTTACAAAAAAAAACATGCTTGGTAAAAAAATGGGATAACTGAAAAATAGTAGACACCAGTGAAAGTAGATGCTTGGACATATGATTGAATATAAATTGCTCAAATGCGAGTGTTACTGATGCTTCACTTTCACATCTGTTAAAGGCAAGTATTGCATGAGCTCCCAGGCATTTTATGAATTTGGGCAAATACAGTACATATAAATGTCTCTCATTTGTGGAATTTATTATTTTGTTGCTGTTGTAGTCTCATTAAAAAGAGACTCAGACATCAATATGGCAGCTAACAGTCCTTCTGCTTTGAAATATCAAGAGTGCCTGATGCACCCAAGATTTCTTTTTGTTTTTGTTAATCTGGTTTGCGTATTTGAACAACGCCTTCTTCCAAGTCAACTTACAAGGGCACAGATGGAAATCTCTTCTATTAATCTTTTCTTATTCGTGTGGGCAAATGTAAATGAAAATAACCGTGTTTTATTCTATTATGTCCTAAATATCTGCTGAGTGCGTGTTAACGGAAACATCTTGTCATTGGAGCTGGATGGCAGAGTGTTCGAAAACTTTAATTGGTGGCGTTAGTGATTTTCCAACCATGGTAGAAGTGCAGAAAGCGTGCTCTTACAATGTAAAAACACTGGAAAATCATTAACATCATGCAAATAGGTTATCGGCAGCAAAAAGAAGAATAATGCCTAAAAACTGAAAAAAAACCCAATGTAGAATAGTGGTGAAAAAATCAGACTCCTTTTATAACACGGGCTAGATAGCAATGTAATGGAAGGAAGAACACACCGTTATAAAGAACAAGACCATCCAAAGAGAATAAATAATTACACTATTCTTTGGTAGATGACATACTGTAAATTACATTATCAACCATGAGCAGGGCACGTAACAGTACTAAACTGAGCTAAACAAAGCCATCAAAACATCACTGATGTGGTTCTTGTGTTTATATATAGTGGTGTGTGTGTATGAGTGTGTAAAATCATCTGACCTCCTCCTGCTCTTTTCCCCCGATTCTGTGGGACAGATGCAACTCATTGCAGCTTAATAAATATAAAGGCCCTTGGGAGCAGAGCTAAATGGTTCTATTAACTTGAAAACATGTCAGCCAATATAAAAGCAGGTCAGCCCAAGGAAAGGTCAACTGTGACATGCATGTTTACTGAAGAAAACAACTAAAGGGCTGGAAGGTCCCACTTTACTTCTCAGCTTCAAAAAGGAAACTCCCGTGCCCAATTGCTAGGGATTATCTTTACTAAGACTTTGTGCCCATCAAGGACTTCTTTAGGGAGCATATTTACAATTCAAGTGACTGTGTGTTGAAGGAAAGGCATTTTCCTTATTGCTCCTGTAAAAATGGGTTGTAAAGCACTCAGAAGTATATTTAAAGGCCAGCACATAAACTGGAAGATCTCCATTGTTGCACGAAAAGAATGCTAAATGCCCTGAAGGAATAAGAAAAGCATTTGAAACCATCTTTAATATTAATTAGCCGTACATGAATGGAATCAGACATTCCATTGCACATATTTGTGCCAATATTGGCCTCGAAATCCAAAAGTGTGATTTTCTTCAGATTCAAGCGATCGGATTTTCTTTTCAGGGCAGGGGTTTCCGGTAGCTGATCACAGTCGCAAAGGTGTTTATTACTTTGTGAGTTAATCCCTTTCACACTTGTGCAAAAAAAAACAATCTAATTTTTGACACTACTTTCTGCTGCTAAAGCCATCCGAGAGAGGATGTTGATGAAGACAGGAGTCCAAACGTTTGCTTAGCGGAGGCAATTCTGATTGAGAGCTTTGAGGTTTGGGATGAATTAATCTGGTCACACACTGCTTGTGCACTGCTGCAGAGAGGGGGCTGGCAGCTAGTCACCATTTTTTTGACATGAGAAGTGCCAGAAATGGACTCTCTCCAGTTCATCTTAAATGTTTTCAAACATACAGCACTGACATCATCTCACTTTTGCAGAACAGTGAGCAGTTTCACCCAGATACAGGTGAGGTAGTCTACCTTCATACCTTTTTAACTATTCAGCAGCATTATGTTTACTGAGCTTCTTGGAATACTCAGTGGGCTTTATGCTTGAGCTTTGTATGCATTACAGATGCAGTCATAGCATTAACTAGCATTAATGAACTGTTTGCTTATGCAGTAATAATTAACTTCCATTACATTACTTTGTGTGATTACTTTCTTAATTGCCTGAATTATGCATCAATTTAATATTTAATAACCATTCTCAGAAATCAGACACTGTTAAAAAACAAATTGCACACAGTTTCCTTGCCATAATTAAACTCACTAGAATAAATGAAACCCTCTAGGATGAATGTCTTGCAGTGATTTCCTGGGTGCTTAAATATGCTATTTATTATGAATACATGCAAAATTCCCTTTCTCCTTAGGAAACCAAAACACAAGATGCTAATTACTGCATGTAAGTACTACCTTTCCATTGCTTTTTAAATTTAGATTAATACGTTTATTAAATTAAGTGAGACTAAGATTTGCATTATGTAAATGTATTTTTTTTGCTGCTGAATTTCATGACTTGAAAAATGCCAGCCAGCATGATTTTGTTTATATATTGTATAAGAAAGGACTCCAATTTATTGCACTTTTACAGAATAATTTCGGATACATTTCTGAACTGGAAAGCTGTGAAGCAGCATTTCTGCAGACTGATACAGTACAGGAAATGTAATGCAGAAACACTGTGCAAGTGGCTGGGCTTGATAAATAACAGATCTCTGCTGCTCAAATTGTCTTGGAACACTCAGAATGAAAAGGTTTATTAGCATTTTTTAAAGGAGACACTGTTCATGTTTTGCAGGTACATGTCTAGTTTTCTGGGATAAAACTACAGGATAAAAAGGAATGTGATATTCATGCCTATCTCTTAAATTTATTTTGACAGTTGTAGCACTAGCTACGTTTTAAAAGAAACACCTTCCTAAAGAATATAGGGGAAAATAACTTTGAAAAACAATTATGAATTCCAGTGGAGAGAAATATCCCAGTTCTAAAAACACTTTCAGAGTAGTTATCACAAAAATGTTCCCCAAAGTCTGTTTAGATCATGCTTCATTAATTTCAAAGCATAATTTTTAACAGTGAAGTTTTCTGTTATCTTTTTCATCAGGTCCTTTCAAGTGAATGAAAATACAGTGTTGAACTAAGAAGTAGCTGAAACCTTAAAAGGCAGTGAAATCAGTCCTAAACACTGAAATATATTTTTTTCGTCTCACTTCAATGCAAGAAAACTACCTACAGTACATCAAGAAAGAAGTCAATAGTAATGTCTACGTCTAACCATTGTTATTTTAGCCAAACACTAAATATAGAAAATAAAGCAGGCCTTTCGGGCTGTCCCATTAAATAAAATCTATTGAAATGAATGCAACTCTCGACTGTCAAAAGTCAGCAATGGCTGAGACCTGCAGCTACTTAACTGATCTAAACTCATGCAAATCCAGCTGACTGTTGTTACAGTGGGCAGCATCATTAGGCTTTGCTTTTTAAATTATCTTCCAGTCTGTAGGGCTGAGATCTGCTGGCAATGCAAGGTTAGACAGAAAATGATGGCAGCATGTTGATGCTTCACAGACCTCATGATAGTTTCCGTCTGTCATTATTTACGTCTGACTAGACGCGTCATGTCAGCTACCTAGAAGGTACTTTTAATATGAAACCCTCATTCTCCCCTGCTTTTGCACAACCAGAGCAGGATACCATTATTTCTCTGCTTCACTACACTTAGGTGAAGCTTGCTTCAATCTTTCAGTATCAAAGACAAGGAACCAAAGCTGTTCCTACGCAGGTTATTATATATGCTTGTATTCTAACACCATGGTGAGTTGACAATAGAAATGGCCAATTCCATACAAAACGGGATAATGCCAAAGAGGGAGATTCTGCAATTGCCACCTTTTGTGAGAGGATTTTCAATGTTGTATGTACCTTAGGACTTAGTAGCCTGTGGATTATAACATTTACCATTTAAAAAAGAAAAAGGACTGACAAAACAGCGCAATAGTGACTGTCAAGGACAATTCAAAAACTGTAATGTCTCCCCAAAAAAACAAAAAAAGTGTGCCCTACTGCAAAAAGAATATCTTTGTATAGTATTGAATGTCTCCAAAGAGTACTTTTAATATTTTAAAACATTTAAAAAATATTTAAAAACAGATATTTCTTCAGAAATCTACAGGTGAGAAATTGTACGTTTATTATCTGTTGAATGGGTCAACCACACAATACTGCAATCCCAAGTCTCTTTTCCTAATTAGGTCTGCACATTCATCATCTTCCAAGTCACAATTAAGTACAAAAAAATAATGC
The DNA here is from genome assembly GCF_040954835.1 of Lepisosteus oculatus. Classification (NCBI taxonomy): domain Eukaryota; kingdom Metazoa; phylum Chordata; class Actinopteri; order Semionotiformes; family Lepisosteidae; genus Lepisosteus; species Lepisosteus oculatus. The sequence goes on from NC_090707.1 coordinate 17,302,698, forward strand.
AGAAAATAGAATACCTTTTGGTAGTTCATATACCTGTATTTTTTTTTTCAGGCTTAACAAAGCTATATGCATCTCGCAGCATGAATATTACAAGCCATTACTTTTTCAATTGTACATGCCTTTAATTAGCAATATTACTTCTAACACAAATGCATTGTGTCATAAAGGATGGTGAATTAGTTTTTCTAATCAAAACAAAATGAGAAATCGTCAAAAGTACGGGAGGAACAGAAAAAGACCATGAAAGCTTATATTTGTGAGTTATTAATGCTTCAAATACTCTGAAGACTATCTTCTTTAGGGATAGTGGCTTATACTTCTGTAGGACCAAATATGTTTGAATCACATCTGCATATAGTGCCTCTTCAGCCACACCTCAGAACTTCTAATAGGACATTAATTAATTAAGAAACAAGTAATAGGTTTATTCCATGCTGAAAAAAAGAAGAAAGAGAACACAACGTTTCGGCCGTGGAGCCTTCTTCAGGTGTGAGGTGTGTAATTAATTAATGTATACTTAATAGGTCACAGACTTGCACTGACCCTCATCCCAGTTTCTGTTCTCATCTTACCATTTTACAGCATACTCCTCCAGACTTAAAATTATGCTGCAATCATTATAAGACCAACTTTCTTCCTATCTGTTTCTTTTTTTTTTAACACCAATGCAAATAGCTTGGCTTAACTGTAAGAGCACATAATTTAGCATATCAGCAAAAGAGTACTTTGGATGGCTATTAACCTGTATTTATTTGGTTATAATCACTGGGTGTATAAAGAGGCCTGTGTAAGTGGTATATGACAATCATGAATTGACACTCCTGTAAACAAACATTTTCAATCCGAAGAATAAAGATTTTTTTCATAAGCAGCCCTAATGCTATTACAACCTTCCTTAAGTATCTAATGCCTATCAATCACCAAGAGGTGTTTGCTAATGGCACAGTTTAGCAACATCATCATTTAATGAGATTAACCTCATCAGTAGATATTCCTTGCTTGTTCATCCCTGGAGGGTCCTTGTTCAGAAAGGAAAGCTGTGCCACAGTGAGAGAGCTCAAAGCCAGGTGATTTTTTCATGATAGCCCAACGGGAAAGAGATTTTTTCCCCAATATGTCCTCTGCAAAATCAGAGCCCTGATCAGCCTTCTCATGTCTAATGATTTACAGCATTTACTGTAGTTTTCTGAGTAGGCAGGGTTTGTCACTATAGATCCCATGCCACTGGTGTTTCTTGGTTAATGCCACACATTTTATTCATATAATTTATTGTAATGTTTGTTCTCTATTTTTCAAAACACACTTCAGATAATCAAATAACCTTTTTTACCACCCATCAGACACCCCTGAAACTGGACATTGTCAGAATAAACCCACAGTAATGAAATATGCAGTCTGACTTCTTATTGTCCAGTGAGGGAAGATAATTAAATATTCAAAGACCAAATCTTTTTTAATATATACAAGGGTACCTGATAATGTTAACATTAATAAAATGTTTTTTTTTAAAAGAAAGTCCTAAATGCTTCATTATCCTTTATTATGAACTACAAATTTGTATCATAGTACGCACGTTTTATTTTTCACTTGGTTATATTTAAGTATATACAGTACATTATCATTATTGCCATTTTCACATATGTATCTTGTAAGAACAAGCACATTTCACATATTCATTGTAGTCACCCTGAGTTGCTGCTAATACATCTGATATGTTTTAATTACAAGTAACAACAAGACAAGAAACAAGAAATTTCTTAACAAGGTAACGTAAACCCAATGGACATTTAGGTCTGATACATAAAAAAGTTAAGAAACTGGTAAGATTGGTAAAGACAGATTTTAACAGAACTGTCAAAGCGGTTATGGATCAAAAGGTGTAGTCATTGTTGTTAAGGAACTCACAATACCCCATGATTTAAACAGTAAATAAAAAGTTTCTTAGACATTTCTAAATTACGTTTTGGAAGGTAACATGATTTTGATGCAATTCAGAAAGAGAAGTGCACATAGGCACATTGACGTAAAAATTATCGACATAAATGTCTAAATCGACATTTAGAAGTATTTCTAAAGTATAAAATGACATTTTAAAGTATCAACACATTTGTATCATCATCGTTTTAGTTAAAAAAACACGTTTTTAAGATGTGGTAACATGTGTAGCTCTACATGCTTGGGTTAAGAAGAGAAATGCATGTTTAGTAAACAAATACCAATCTGGACTGAAAAGAGTGAATAGACATCATTGTCTTTACACATACTATTATGGAAGCTGATGTTGTTGTTAGTTTAATGAGACGTTTATGAAAATAAACGCCAAATATTACAGTTACCAACACTGTCGCATGAGATGGATATGACTAGTTGGAAAACAAAATAGTCCCAGGGCTCCTACCAGTTTCTGTTGACATCAATCCAGAAACTGTAATATGACAGCTATTACTGACAAGTTGATAGCACTAGATGGCAGCACAGCTTTTAGACACTTCTGACAACGTTCAAGAGATATTGCATTCGTATACATTATCTTTAATAACTAGTCCGAACATTGATGTTTACCTTTCAAAGTTACAAGTGTATTACGAAGACGAAAGTCGGGGTTCTTGAGCACAGCCCTGGAGCCTGAACAATAACTCGGCGCTAAAAGTAGCGATGGTGCCATTAAGGTTGTAACATTAAATCAATTTAAAGGCGGATAACACACAAAACACACACATGCAGTATATTAAAGAAATTATTTTTTTGGCACTATATCGAAACATATCCGTACAGCTTACTTCTAATTATTACTAGAAATGTTATTGCGAGTGAGTTAATTTATATCAGAATAAAAGTCGTTTGAGCGTCCCTTTAAAGTGTTTCAAGGCGAATTTTAAGAAGGCAGTTTTGTTAAATTAGTTAAAATTGAAATTCAATTAAACCCACAGTTTCGGCATTATGATTTTTATAAATTTTACAATTAGATCACTGAAGCAGAATAGAATACTTCAGAGTATAAAAAATACATGTATGCATTTATTCCAAAATCCAAGACCATAGCAGGAGGTCATTAAACGTTGCTGGGCCCTTCTGAGAATACATCTAAGAACACAATCTGTAAAATCATTTATAAGGAACACCGGGGTACAACAACCCTAAATGCATTATTTTTTACGTTTCATACTGAGTATCAAAAACAAATAGTTGATGAAATTAACATTTGTTTTGTCCAATAATTAAATTATACTGTATGTGATGCTTTTTAATCCCCAAATTAGGCAGTGCTAACACAATTATATCATATATCCTACTATAGAAACTATAAACCACTTAATCTGAATTAGATTACTTGGAATAATAGTTCTAGAAATCCACGATTTGCAAATAATTAAATAAATGGTAAAAAGAGTTTGAATTGTAATGGACCTTAAAAATCCATTTGGTAATTCTCGGAATACGCTTATTTTCTGTGCGTCATTCAACGGTTGCAAGAAAAAAAGTTTTACTATATGAAAACAGTAAAATTCTAAAACCCACAGACGGCAGAGGTTAGCTGGTACATACTGAATGATTTTAAGATTTCAGTCTAGTCTTCAAAACGATTTACTTGCTCACGGAAGGATTTAGGCTACACAGTCCTGTTAGCAGTCATTTAATATAAACCCCGCAGGTGAATGCAATTTTATCTTTTCATTTAACTAGCGTTAGTCTGCCTTATTTGTACTATTAGAAACTCCACTTCGACGTACATTGAAAACGACAATATATCAACTACTTTAATCTCGGTTATGAGATTCACAAGAAAGATCATTGCGTTTTATTTATTTGTTTATATAAATATTATCACTTTACAATTACAGTTAATACAGTGTTTGTCACTTACATTCGTGGATTACTAATAATTAATTGCGCATTTTAAAAATCAGTTAACGGTTTTACATTTCGTAAAAAAATGTTTTGTAGTGTACTCAGTTTTCTAAATATGAACGCACTAGGCGACTTTAAAAACGCTGTTAACATTTGACCGTGGATACTGAGACACACGTTAGTATTCTACTTATGGATTGTACACACGGGACATAAAAAACAACCACAAAAAAGCAAGAACAAACATAAAATACAGCTTCAACGCAAACGACAACAATCTTATTTAATAACGACCTGTTTTTTTTCTGACAAAGGTGCTTTAAATACTTATTTTCTAACAGAAAAAAATGCTGTTATGTCTATAAGGATAGTTTGGAACCCTGTTAATAAATATGTGATGGAAGCAGTACACATGATCAAAAGATTGTTTTTAAAAATATATAAACAATAAAATAAAACAAGAAGAAAGCAGTCGTGGTGCTGATCTATATTTATTAGAGGAATGTGTTACTTTTGTGCTCACATCCTAATGAAAGGAGTCTCCAGTGACTGAATAACAGGTTCGGCTATCCCTCATGTATAACACATTGATCAGCTGGTGCGGCCCTCAGCACTGACCTTTAAATTAATGGCTACATCATCCCCTTTAATGATGTTAGATTTCGGCAACTTGTCCTAGGTAATAATTACTGCAGAAGAGGAAGATAAGTGTTTAAGATATTTTTTTTTTGGTATTCTTTGTCTCATTTAGTAGTTACCAGTTATTTATATTATCCAGAAGTACTGCATACATAAACTGGTATGGGATTTAGAAAACTAGTGTCTCAAAACCAAAACAACAGAAGAAGGAATTAATCCATTTCATCCAATATGTTTATGTATAAATTCAATGGGTATACTGTATCTTTGAACTTTAGGGATTAGCAAAAAATGTTATTCCAGTAAATTGACATATCTATACTCCTTACACAGCATTTTACACTTTGCAGTTGTCTCATGAATGTAGTTCAATTAACTACAGTAAATCATGAAATTGTTTTGAGACAAGCTTTAGAAAATGGCAATGCTTTTATCACTGTGAATTACACAACATACAACATTAACCTTGATTATCATTAGCTTTGATATCTATTTATCACCATTTTACTTCCAGATGAGAAAGTTTGGAATAATCCTTATCCTTCAATATAGTAATATGTAGAGCCCAGGATAAGATTTTTACATATGTCATTTATGTGAGATATGTAGCCCTGCAAATATGCTTGCTCCAAATAAATATTAAAGCCGTTGAATTTATTTCAGAACGCCAGTATTCCAGTGCTTGCCAACCCAAGCCCCCAGCTAAGTTAGAAGCACGCAATCAGCTTTCCATTTGGAAGACATATTACTTACGGTGCACAAAGTGTTACAACCTTGCCCTGCCTTAAATCCTCTTAATGGAGACTGAAAGATTAATTTTGCCTTATATAAAGAGACAGGACTCTGCAAAATCAAAAAGAAAGAGAGGGACCAGACACATGAATTATGCATATTATATTACCATACTCCTTGACTGTGATATGTAAAGCACAACAATGGAGAGAAAATTGGCACGAAACTGAGATATTGAGCAATTTTCTTCATAACTGCTTCTTACTCACCTTAGATGTAAAATTTTATTTAGCTTGTTCTATAAGAAGGCCGTCTCCATGAGGCTGCGCATTCACATCGCGCACTTCAAGAGAATTTAATGCAAACAAGTCGAAAATAATTGAAATGAAAGTCTCCTGACTGCTTCTCGAAGGGCTTATCATTGAAGTGGATGGCTGGAAAGAATTACTTTGCTACATTGATTTTCCTTTGGAAATCAAAGGCGGATAAATCAAATAGAGCAATTCTCTTTGGCTAACCTGGTAAAAAAAAACATGCATATTATAGACACAAAACATGTCACAAACTATTATTTGCAATCATCCAGCTCTTAATAGTCCAGAATACAAGTGAATAAAGGGTTATAGAGAAAATGTGAATGTGATTCCGTTCTCTGAATATGATCAACTGTGTAAAAATACATTTGCTACCACATTAAGTACGTCTGAGATACCAGTCAAATTAGAATACAATGAACTGAAATTTAGAATAATACTAAGCTTCAGTCAGACAAAGTATTTTTTTACCATTACAAATTACAGCTATGCTGATGGTGTACAGCAAAGCTGAAAATGTTCAGTTTTAAAACTTTCACAGATTTAACCCTACTTTAATCCCACTTAGATTGGAAGACACTTTGTCTAGGTATTGGTTTTTAATTTTGGGACTTGTCTGACTATATTCAAGTAGAAATAAAACATTTTCTGGAAATGTTCTACAAAAACAAGGTGGTACCTTTTTGTCCTTCGTCTTTGAAGATTAGCACAAAACACCAGTGTAACCTGTTGAAAACACAGCTGATTAGATTAGAATATTTTCTCTAGGTGATATAATAAAGACTAAGGCAGCCCTACCGGAGTGTTTTTTTTCAGTTGCTCACACACAAAATACTATCCCTTATTTTGAAAAATAAGAAGAATGAGGGGAAAGGGGGTATAAACTTCAGAATTCTCTCAAACTTGTCATTGTTCCCATTTGTTTAACTTGAAACAAAGAAAAAAACAAATCCTAAAGCCTAGCACAGAGAATGTGGAATTCCATTGGGATTAATTTGCAAAAGGGTATTTACATCTGTTTTGGATTAGATCAGGAAAACTGAGCCTTATTTCTTTGATGGTCTACACAGAACTGGCAGACATAGCCCACTAAACAGCTAAAAAAAAAAGTGAGAAAACGACTGAACGTAGATCCATCAGCGTCACCTACAGGTATTTGGAAAACTGGGTAAAACCAGCTCTTCCCTGTTGTCCTTTGTATTATTAGAGCTTTTAAAGGAATTACTCTTGTAGGGCACAGTATGAAGCCTTGGTAACTGCTTTTGTTCCAGCTCCACAATCATTACCTGAAATCCCGCAGCCTTTTCTATTTAAAACTTAAACTTCCCATTAAAATGTGGAATTACAGCAGATCTTTTATTAAAACTTTTGGTGACTGTCTCTGCTTGTGTGGAAACAGAGGAACAGGACAAATTAGGGTTGACAGTAGACACTTAAAGCTAGAAAAGCACACGTCCTCTGGGACAGGAAAGCAGCATGGGGCTTTTCATCTGTGTAAAGAACACTCCAGATTCACTTGTGATGCAGACTGCTTTTAACAGGGCAATAGGAATGTCAACAGACCCTCTTGAATTAACCAATAAACCTGCTTAAGGGATCAGATTAAGCAGCTGATATCGCAGGCTAGTGTTTGTTTTGCAAAACACTCCCCCTCATTAGAAGACAGCTTAGAGAACAATGTAGATCTGACTGTAACCTACTGTAGCTTTCCCCTTATGACTATAGCATAAAACCGGAAAATCTTTATCCTATAATAATCTTGTTGATCAATCATTTAGCACATTGTTTAATAATAGTGGCAAATGACACATCAGTGTTTCACTGCTTCGCCTTACAGACAATTATCAAGGTATTTCAAAGGAGCACCATTATCAATTTTTCCATAAAGCCTGAAAGAATGGTATAATAAAAAATAATTCCTGTTTTAAGGTTTTTTGTTTTGTTTTGCAGCTGAATGTCTTTTACCTGATTGGTAATTTCCTTTACTTTCACCATTTCTTTGCTCATCTATGCCCAATTTCTTTTTTTTTTAAATGTATTGCTTATCTTTCCACTTTTAGTAACCATGTAATCCATTCATCTCAGATCCTAACCCAGCAGGCACTTAGCACATGGTGGGACTGCACTCCAGATGGAACACCAGTCCATTACAGAACATGGATTCACCTCTTTTGGGTGCATTTGGGTTTGCAAATTGCATCTGGGTGGTAATTTAGAGATGCCCGTTAACCTGCACAGCATGTCTCTGGAGGGTGGGTGGAAACTGGAACCCCCATAGACAAGCCAGACAGGAACACAGGCTCCCAGGATACAGTCAGACCCAGACCATGTGAGGCAGCCCTTGCATCGCTTGTGTCATTGAAATGGATAATTCTTGTAGCTGTGAGCTCTCAAGCTCAAAACTAGACTACTGTTATTTTATGCCCCAATTTTAAAACATATATATTCAGTTATGCCGACACAATTATTAAGATTCTCCCTTAGTTCAGCCTTTTTCCCCATTCTGCTCTTTGCTGTGGAAAAATGAAGTCATGTCTTAAGACGTTACGTGATGTAATCTCACTGAACTGAAACAGAAAGGTACTATCCGAGCTTATGCATGAGAGGGGAGATGTAAATTTTACTCAGCAATAAAAATGAATAGAGATTTTATAGGACTGTTCCCAGAGTACATTCAGGCTATAATATTATTTCAGCTTCTTATAGGTGTTTGGATCTTGAGTTTATTTTCTGCACTGAAAGAAGCAAAGGTTAATGCCCCCTCTAGGTACAGTATATCTCACAATACCCAGCGGTCTGGGAATCTTTGGATTTCCTCTGAATTCATTGTCAGACAGCCCCCTACATCCTCAGCCCAAACTTTTTTTTTCTTTCAATTAGTGCCACAACCAAAAAACCCTGCCATTTAAGGGAGGTCAGTAGGGGGCGCTGTAGCTAGGTGAGTAAGTTGAGCCAGTTTCAGGTGCTTCCCCTCTGAAGTGGATGCCAAAGGAGGTCCAGGTCCACTGCACGTTCCTTATGGATCTGAATCTACAAGGCTATTCGTTTCTGATCATAGAATGAATATTGAACGTCAAGCAACGTCACCAACCAGCTATTAATATGTCAAGTTTCTGAGTCTCCTTTAAAAGCTGGAGGTTGTTTTTTTGGTTTTTAAATACCATAAAATAGACTATAACCACACCACAAAAAACAACTTTGAAATGCATTGAAAATCTGTCACTTTGGGTGTGCAGTATCCACGGTCTATATAAATCCACGAGTGCGTCATGAGTGAGCAGCAAGAGCACTGCATTCTGCCACCTTCAAAAAAACATATTTTAGAACAGCTTTAAAGTATTCATTGTAACTGCTCACTTTAAAAACATTCCATTTGTTTTTCCACTTTCATGATGTTTAAAACTCCAGTCATTTGCCCACAACAAATTGCTGGTAATCCATATTGATTAAAAAAGAAAGGTTTATCTTGACAAAATAAATCTTTGAGCAATAGTGACACTCAAGAATATGATGCATTTGAGGATGTTTATTGAGTATTTGTGTATAGTGAGCCTTATCTTAACTACATCCTACCGCCAGTGATGCCCAGCCAATTGTGTGCCACCATTGTGCTTGGGCAATCGCAGTCACAATTGACTGGTGACATAACTAAGTCTTGAACCTGCAACACCTAAATCACAGAGCTCAACCTGCACTAAGGTGAGTACCCTCTACTGGTTGGGTCACTCAGGAGCTCCTTTACCTCTGTTAAAACTGATTAAATGAAAAACGTCAACATGGGGATTCTGTGTCAAAGTCCTAGGTATTAAACTTCCAACCAGTCAAAGGTAAGAAGATATTACATTTTTTAATAAGCCTATGTCTTCTTAGAATCAACATCAATATAAAGCTCTATCATGGAAATAGTAAAAAAAATGAAAATGTTAAATTACTGTAGTTAATTGGCTTCTAGGAAAAGTGGCACCGGTGAATGTGTACCTGTCTTCGCTTGTGTGTGCCACGCGATGGACTGGCATCCCATTGCTTGCTGGGATTGACTTTGTCTCCTACACCACCATGTCTTAGATATAGTGGATGGATGGGAAAGATGTCCTCAGTTGCCCGTAGGAGTTCTCTTTCCATCTCGCTGAGAAAAAAGCATGTGAAGTCATGAAAATGCACATTCAACACCTTTTCTCATACTTTTGAGAAGTGAAAATATTCTGAAGGCCAGAAGCTTTTAGACCGTGAGTTACCGGACCCAAGCATGATTTGCCATATGTATTTTTTTTCTAAAATTGAATTCAGCATATCTGTTCGGCTGTAAGAGAAGATTCAGGAGTTTGGGAGGGATGGAAAGAGGCACGCCTTGCTCCCCAGCAGTGCTCAAACCTGTGAATATGATACGCAAATCCTTCTTCTTTTTACATTTCACCTCACACATTCCTCCTCCGCCCCCCGTCTCCACCTTTCCGGCTGCCCCAGCCTCCTCGTCCTCTGGCCAGAAGGCTGGCCCTCAGCCAAAAGGGTTAACCTACCAGCACGTCTGTGGACTGAGGGGGCAAAATGGGGCTGAACCCAGGGCCACAGTGCTGTTAGGAAGCAATTCTAAACACCATCTTTGTTTGGTAAACAATTTGTATTGTGTAAGAGCATGCCCACAAGCAGTATATGACAAGAACATCTAAAAATAATGCATCAGATGGAGACCCCATATCCACACCTAAGACGGCACCTCAACAACAAGTTCTAAATATTCTTAAACAACGTATGGACATATCATGAGGAGGGGGTTGAGGAAGTAACAAAGAGGGTAATGGAATTTGAGGTGGAAGGTAACAGAGGAAGAGGCAGGCCTAGAAAGAGAAGGATGGATTGTGTGAAAAAAGATATGGAGGTATGTGAAGTGAGTGAGGAAGATGTGCTCGACAGAGACAAGTGGAGAAGAGCAACCAAAGCAGCTGACCCCAGGACAGTCTGGGACTAAGGCTGTGAAAAAGAAGAAGAAGAAGAAGAAGAAGAAGGTGTAGCTGTTGGAATCAGGTGCAGTAGTATGTATCCTCTGTGGTGACCATTGCAGAAAAAAAAAAACTCTGGTTAAAAGAGAAGCATTTTGCAAAAGAGAGGAGATTTTTGATAACATCTACTGAGCTTTTATTTACGCAATAGGTTTTATTGCAAAAATCATGTTGATGATTTTATTGTATTTCAATATTCTTTCATGTACCACGTGTACAAGTGCTTCCTGACATACTGGTACTTGTAACTGGCAGCCACACATCTCCTGCAGTCATTCATATCATTGACAACCTCACACAATTCTTTATGTAAATATTGCTTATTGATGAGCTCTATTATTTCAACTCCAAACTGGGATCTTAACACTAAAATTAAACCCCAAAAAATGGAAAAGTAATTTTTATCACTTTAAAAAACAACAAGTTAAATAGCATTTCTTTTTCATACAGTAAGCTAAGAAAAAAACTAGTAAGCCTGATACAGAAAATGATCCATTAGTGCTTTTTCCATTTATGTAATACTATCATTAGAGCTTAATTCACTGGTTAATATACAAGCTGCAGAAGTTACTGTCATGCATTGCGAACATGTAAATACACAAGTCTGACTGTGTCATAAATTAAAAATTAGCTTGTTGCTTAAAGAGTCTCTTACCAAATTAACTTAAATTTATGATCTGAGACCACCAAAGTTTATGACCTTGGTGGCGTGTTTATTCACATGCAAACAGAGAATAACTGAAGTTCTTGGTATCCAGAATGCATTATGCCACATCAAAGCAATAATTCCTGCAAAGCAAAATAAATACAGTGTTATTTACTTAAAGTGGTTATCAGCATTTTTCCTTTTCTGAGAATTGAGAATAAATAACAGAAGAATGCATGTCTAAACAAATCTTCATCTTTGTAGTCCAGATGAGAGCACAAATCTTATCAATCTTTCATTAAGGCTTCTAAAATTCCTATGCAGTATATAGTTAACATATGATCATTTAAGTAAAGAGATTGCTGTTTTGGGTTCTTGGTGCGTACATAGAACTGTTGAAGTGCTTTACAACAGTGTGAAACAATGGTGTTTCAGTAAAGTTTTTCATAGCCTTAGAAAGAAATAGGAAGAATAGGAAAATGAACAATACATGCAAGCACTGGGAAGGCTTCTTACTGTGCAACCAAACATCACCACTAGACACAACTGTAACTGGATTCCTTTAAATTTTACACAGTCCGGGTAAAGCTTAAGAGGTTTTATGAGAATCTGTAAAACATGGCAGCTGGTTTCAGGAAAAGAATAAAACTACTTTAGGGAGACCTTGAAGATTAAGGACAGGAAAACAACCAGATGGTCAGGTGAGACCATTGTATCCAAAGAGCTGCCCCTCCAATGAACTTGAATTTGTGATCACAAGAGCAAGCCAATAAATGGTATTGGTTAGCCTGAGGGCCATCTCTAATAACACAGAACAGTCCTCAATGTTTGTACTCTTTCACAGGATCCTGAATTTTTACAGTGTGTTTAGTTCTTGCAAATTGACGGTATCAAACCATACTTATTTCTGGGGTGAAAAGGGCATTTAATGGTTGTGTGCCTGTTAATTCAATGCATGTTTAGCACTCCTGCAATAGGCGACATGGCATCTCTCTTAAGTCATTCAGTGTCCATTTGTTATTTAGTTGAAATGTAAGGGTAAAACAGAAATCAAGACATTTTCCTTTAATCACACCTAACAGGGATGCTGGTGAGCAACACTGCTCTTACAAGCTCCCTTAAAAGGCAGAAAAACATGCAGCATAGCTATGCTCATCCTAATTCAACAGGAATTGAAGAAAATTACCAAAGCAAGCAGATATTAGTATTGGCGAAATTTCAGATTCTTAAATTCTCAACAATCTGTATCATTTGTTTTTTCATCTTGACATTCTTTAGCCCCTAGGTCAAAGATCTAAGCCTAAATTTCTGTTCACGGATGACTAATCACAGCAAACCAATGGTAGGGACTTAGACTCGAACTACAAATACATCATTCACGGCATTGTAAATCAAGTTCTCAAAGTGCATCATTTAGCCTGAAGCTAAAATTGCTTGTTTATCAGATGGTGCCTAAATCCAGAATGGGAAACTTCCTCGTAAATCTTGGGGACCTTTTATGGCATGTACTTATGCAGGATCTCTGGCTCCTGGGAAGTTTTCAGGGAGTTTTAATGACTCCTGCCTACGAGGCCTTCCTCTCCAGTGCAGAGATAACCTGGCCTTTTGTGTCAGAAGGGAAAAGGTCTTTTGTGAGGAATTTTTCGTGTGTCAAGTCCTAATGCTATTGAACTTGAAGGCACCTTGAACATCATCTAATGTTTTTATGTTCCTGAGGATGTGGAATTATGTTGATAGATTTAGTCTGTAAGGGCAGCTGTTTTCCTACCAGTGCGATGAACATGACCAAGTAAGACTTTGGAAGCTGAATTTGATTCTGCACAGGAAGATTTAGAAAGTGAAAACATGGCTCACATAACACAAGTAGCTGAAGGCCTCAGGATTACCTTGTTTAAAAAAATAAAAAGATAACAATTTTCTGACAGTAACTCCTTCACGTTGTTTCTTTCACAATGCTACTGTACCCCAACTTATGTCTGATGTGTTGTTCAGTGTGTGACAATGCCAAACCCCTGATGATGCATCCACTCACAGTCAATGATTCTGATGTCTCAATAACCACCTGCTTGACACACAACATGTTACACCTGCTTTCTATACCATTCCTAGTTCTCAGTTACGATAAACAGACTACATCTGCATTTTGTGTTTTTCATTGCCACCTGCTGGACTTTAAACACGATTCATGTATAATTAGGAAAATCTCAACCTAATTGGGTGTGAGGGGTGAGGGTGAGGGAAAACAATTCATTTGAGTTTTTATCCCCTTGACCCCCATCTAGAACCTGTACTTTGGTAAGCTTGGTTGTTGTACTACCTTATTGAAAAAAAAAAACACCATTGCAAATTCCAAAGAGAAGGGATGTTTTTGTGTGCTCACCTGTAGGTGGCAGACGTTTCAAAACTACCTAAACAGCTCTTTTACTTGGTGAACAATATTATATACATCTATTGTAAAGTGTGGGTTTAAGGCATTTTGACTAAACAAACTTAAAAGCAGTCAGGGATGCTGTTCACCTCCTTGGAAAATCATGGGAGACGTACATTTCCTCCAAGTTCTTCCAAGCTTCACGATTACTGATATGTCGGATACCATAAGCTTTTTTAGAACACAAGTCTGAGACTACATGAGTTCTGCACATACAAATGCCGTTCAATAAAAAGAAAACGATTCAAAAATCTATTAAGTCTGTCTTGTGGTAGCCTTTATATTCCAAACTGATTATCCGTGTTCCATAGTCTGAGTAAACAAACTACAGGAAACAGAATATTGCTGGGTGGAGTCCCAGCGAAGAATGTGATCTTGTTGGTGTTGGCAAAGGGCCCATTTAGAGAGCTGAGATGTCCGTTGGTCACTTCTCCCTTTGAGTTAAAGTATGGAAGCATGCCAGTTATTTAAATTTTAAAGTAGTCAAATTCCAACCACATAATTTAACATGATAATGCACTAACATAAAACAAAAAATCTAAAACTTGCTCTTTGGCATACTATACCAACGATACTTGTAAACACCTCACAAAATAATCCCAAACTGAAACAAAGGCATGAATTTTTTTAAACAAATTGAAACGGGCACATTACAATAACCACCATTGTGTAAACAGCTCTTGGCCTGAATTCAATGTTATACTTTTACTTTGCACAGCAGTGTCAGCTGCCTGGGTCCCATTTTGGGAAGTTGTAAAATGATACAATTTTTTAAAAACTTAATAGTTAAACTCAAAACCTGAATGTTCAAACTCAAGACCTTTTGGAGTATGATAAGATGCAATAAATGTCAGAAAAAGTAAAGAGACCTTTTGGGTAGCTCTTTACCAACTTTGTGCACCAACTTGGTGTGTTTTTTTTCCCCCAATTCTTCTCAGCTCAAACTCTCTTAAGTTGCTTGAAGAACACTATGGACAGCAGTGTTAAAGTATTTCCACAGATTCTCACTAGAATTCAAGTCAGGACTTTGACTGTGCCACTCAAGCGTCCTCATTCTTGAGCCACGCCGGTGAACCAAACCTTGACCCTTTCCTCTAAGATGTACCATTTCTTTGCTCCATCCATATTCCCAGCAGTCTTGACAAGTTTCCCAGTCCCTGCTGATGAGATCCTGAACTACAACACAACAAGTGTTGACTGGGTGATGCTATATGTCCTGTTCCCTAAAATTTCTAGTTTTGTCTTGGGCAAAGGCTTTTGTGGTTACACGTTACTTGCTTGACACTTCGGTACTTTGTTGTAAAGGCCATAGGGAATTTGAGATGTATTTTTTTCATTTCCATACAAATGCCCTTTGTGGAGTGACCCGAATATTGCTGACCCACGAACATTTTCTCTCGTTTCAGCCACTGAGCTCTGTAATACTTTCAAAGTTGCTGTTGGCCTCACAGTGGCATCCCTTTCCAGTTTCCTGCTCAGCTGCTTGGTTTGGAGGGACAGTCTGCTCTAGGCAGTGTCTGAGAGCCTTCAGCTTCTTAATGCTCAGCTTTACCACGCTCAAAGACATACCACGGGTCTCAAAACTGTTGATATGCCCTTCTCCTGATCAGTGCCTTTCTATAATTTTATACCTGAATTTTTTTTAAGCTACTTTCTCTTCATAGTTGAAGCTTGACTGGGGGATGAAAAAGACATTAGCATTTTTATTCTGAAGTCATGTGAACCATTATTATTGCTCACAGACAGAGGCCACTCAAGTAATTGTATAGCATGTTAGGTTTTTGCACATCTTAAGTAATTTAGGTTTTCTGGAGGGGAGGGTTTGAATACCTATGCTATCATGGCTTTTGCATTTTTCCTTCATATGAATTATACTGTATAGTCTGAACTTTTTTTGTCTTGTGTGAAGTAGGTTGTGTATACTGTATAATCAAGAAAAGTCAAATCTCCTTCAGAACCATACACACAGAGGCAATATTGCGTTAACTTGAAGATGACTTCAAAATATCTAGCAAAATCATGGAACAAATTGTGCAAGAAGATGTCACCAAATGGCTGATGGCCTGCACTTCTGCAGCTTGTAGGAAACTGTCAGAGAAAACAAATACTATACTGAGAAATGCATATTGTGCCTTTTGTTTAGCACCACTGTTGCCAAAACCATAGAGCACAATACAATAAATATACTTTCATTTTAATGAGCATTTCTTTTTTCTAGCAGAAATACCAAGGGGGGCGTCAGAAGATCAATACAATACCATGCTTCCCATTCTATCAATGTAATATCCGCTTATGGTTCATTATTGAGTTTAATAAATTGGATTAAATTAATAAAAAAGGCTGTTTTATGGAAAATCTTAAATGCCCTTGCACCCAAAGGTATTTAATAAAACTTTAAAGAACGGCTTTATGTCAAACTCATTTTGTACATATTGCCCTACTTGCAAATAGGTATTTCAGTGAATTCTTATGCTTCGTTTTTTTAAAACATTTATCACTACAGAAATATTTGCTGTTTTTGTAAAGGTAAATTTGTAAAGGCAAATTTTAAAACATTGTCCTACATGAAAGCCATTCATTATGATTTTAAATTATTCCTTAAATAAAGTCATTTGTAAGAACAAATACTACAAATTAAAATTTCTAAAAGTTATTGTTTGATTTATTTTTAATTTAGAACTGAGAATTATGGGGCCCTAGATTCAATTCCAGACCTGGGGAGCTATCCGCATGGGGTTTGTATGTTCTCTTTTTTCTTATGGGCTTCCTACCACAGTCCAAAGACTTTGATAGGTTAATTGACCTCTGGGAAAACAGTCCCTGGATTGTGTGCCTTGTGATGGTCTGGCATCCCATCCATGGTATATCCTGCCTTGTGCCTGTGGCTTGCCAAGTTAGTCTCCTACCACCAGTGATGCTCAGCCACTTGTGTGCTTGGGGAATCCCAGTCACAGTTGACTGGTGACACAACAAAGTTATACGTGGATCACAGAGCTCAGACTGTGCTAAGGCAATTACCCTCAACTGGTGTGGCCACTCAAGAGCTTCTTAACCTCTGTTAAAACTGAGTTAAAGAAGAAACTTCAGCGTGGATTAAGTGTTAAAATCTATATACTGTATGTACCTTTCTGCCACTCAAAGGTAAGAAGATATCAATTACATTTTATATAAGTAGGTATTCTTAAAGTCAACACCAGTTGATTATAAAGTTAATTCAATATGTTAAACTGATTATGCTAATCAGTAATAAGTTGAATCCTGAAAAGTAGCATTTGCTCTTCATACAACACAGTCGTGGGGGAGCCAGAGCCTATTCCAGCCAGCCAAAGGGTGCAAAGCAGGAGCCAGGACAAACCATACTTGAGAAAAAAAGGCACTTCCCTTCATCTCCAAGATGCCTGGAAACAGAATTACTTGATTTCCTCCACCATGTAGCAGCAGGGCCATCATCAGAGAATTTATGAGCATTGAGAAAACATCCGTATTCCTCCCTGAAACAAAAACTGAATTTAAAATGAATAATCATCACGAAACACATTATACAACACATGCCATCCATTGAGAAGGATCAGTTTTGGATTAGGACGAACCGAAGGACAGAACATTTTCCAGTTTGAATCATAGCCAGACATTTCGCACTCCACCTTTTTGTGTTTTGCACTTGTTGCAGCATGTGACCCAAGACACAGGCCCCGTGCCAAGAAATGGCAGGCGCTATCGAAGGCTCACAACGTAAAATACATTTTTTTTCTTACTTTTCTTAAGCGAGAGCTCCGACCTGCATGACAGCCCTTGCTGTTGGTTTTTTCCGAAAAACATCCTGCATACACAATGATCTCTTCAAGCATTTTTGATTTCTCCTCTTGTGCCTCCGAGGATACCAGAAAAGCAAACCCTGCATGCTAAAAGTAAAGGAGGCAGCCATATAATAACCTAGAGTTTCCTAATTATGGTATTCATGAAAAGATGAAATTGGGTGCAGAGTAAATCTGTAGCTTGAGGCAGAATCAACAGCTCGGTATTACGCTGTGACCCCAGTGTATCTGGAGGATATGGCAGGCATACTGAAACTTTGTTTTTCGCTACAGTGAGGGAATGAAGTGCATCGATTGCTTGTGATTATTAACTAGACTGGGATAAGCCCTCTCCTTATTATGCAGATTAGTGAGGCTCTCCGTTCCAACATATTGTACAGATGCAAGAGAGCAGCTGCTCTTACAGATGGCAGGTACACGGATCCATTATTATGCTTCTATTGTCTCCACTCCGATTGTTTAGAGGACCAACGAATTACATTAAAAGGAACCTGAATGCAATGAATTAAAAAAAGAAAGCATAAACCATGGAGCAAATATATACACTCGAGGCCACAAAGAGGGAAAAGCAGAGCCTGGCAACCATTGCATACCAGAAATGTAATGTGTCACCACTCATGTATAGTGTAAAGAAAAGCTGTTGAATGCAGCAATGTGCACAAAACATATGTTGAATTGCAACAAAAAAAAAACCCACATTGAAAGCCAGCAAGGATAAAAGTGAACATGAACTCAAAGAATAGTGGGGGAAGATAGATTTTGAATGAGTTGTTTCTCTGCATTGAACATTTCACTTACACTATAAGCCAGTAGGAATAATCTTTTTCAGAAGTATCACAAACATCCATTTTGTTAGTAAGATGAACATAGTGGCTTTGGTAAGGTTTCATTCTGGTTGTACTAGTTATGACTGGTATCTTAAGTAGCGGACTATCTTATTACAAACTATTCTTTCTGCTTATTTAGGCTTCCCAACTTAAATCAAGCCATGAAGTTTCAACAGCAAAACTATGAAAGACCCCTGTAGAGAAAGAAAAGAGATACACCCATACAGTATAATCCATCCATCCACTTTCTAAGATCTTCTGCTAATTCTGGGTGGTGGGGAAGTCAAACCCAATCCATGCTCCAAGTTCAAGGCAGGATACATCATGGGCAGGACACCAGTTCACCGCACAGCTCGCACAAACACATTAGATTCAGTATAATGTCCTGAGAAAATGTAACTTGATGCTTCAGAAAGAGTAATATTTGGTAAGTAAAAATGCTTTATGCCTAGTGGAATATGCACTTTATAATGATATCATATAATCATTGTCAGTTGAGTACCAACAGGCCCAGTAGTATGGCCCAGAATAACATTTATTACAACTGCAAATCAAGAGGAACTGCAGATGAGCCTCTGAAAAATCAGAACACAGTTGTTGGTACTCATTAACATTTTCTTTGAAACTTTGAAAAACGCATTAGAGAAAATTCACAATTTGTCAATTTTTGCCCCATTTGTTGATCTACAATTTACAGTAGTGAAGAAAGATCTGTAGCAGATTTTAGAACACACCAGAACATTGAATCCATCTACAACTACATTGTGTCTGGTCGACAAATGGGCTTAAACTGTAACGTTTCACCATGGAAAGAAATGAAGGAGGGAATTACAGTGAACCTGATCTGGCTCTCACCAATGGTCTCTGTATCTCCTACATCTATTCTCTCTGGACCTGTTTCACTGCACAGACAACAGAGTTCTTTTCTGTGATGCTCCTACATAAACACAGCCTAACAATTAACACACTTTGGGTTTATACATTTAGAGATATCACATAAACCATATCACTTAATCTCAAACAACAAGTATATCGACCTAAAATATAAGTGAATAGTAAAATCACCACAGTATTTTTACACAAGACCAAACCAACTCAAGCTTTTTGTACAAAGGCGTCTTCTCCAGGTTTATTTTAAAAAAATAAAACTCTCTCATCCCAGGACTTGATATAAACAAGTGATATTATTATAATATATTAGTTATATAAACAAGCTTCACCTTCTTAGAATTATAGTTTGAGAAAATACAAAAGGTTATTAACAGAAATCTGCATGTCTATACACCACAAACTCCTTAGGTTTTCAAAAATTCTCATTCGCCAATGCGTTATGATGTAACTGCAATAAGAATAACATATTCAGGTGAGGTGTCCATGACCTCGCTAAAAAAGCTTTATCTGTTGTATCAGTTCACCGAGTGACCCATCATATCATGCACCACAGCCAAGATCACTCCAGTGACAATGCAGTGACCACTACAATCCAAACAGAGCTCAGCTGACTGGAACCACTCTTATTCCAGAAGGAACAAGCTTTCTGCAGTGCAGGGAAAATGTTCTAGCTTTCCGTCTCTCACTCCCACATGGGGTCTGCAGTCCTCCACTAGTATAACCCCCTCCTGCTGTGTATTGTTGAGATCAGGAAGCTACAACCAGCAGTACCTTCCAAGCCCTGCTCAAACATGACAAGTCGCTAGTGGGAATTACACTCCAAAAATTATAATAGAGAAGGTCAAACCATCTTGTTGAACAAGGTGGTAGCTTTAACCATCTTTAGTAACATATGAGATAGATCAGGCTTTTAAGACATCCACACACATCTTTCTGTATTAATAAAACAGAACAGAAATGATAACTTCTTTAAAATGTTTTTTTTAAATACACCATGCTCTTTGATGTACATACATTTATGTATTTCAGATGTAAGTGCTCCTATTTGCTCCTCAACAGCAACAATAAAGGAGGAGAACTTTCTAATGTTTTCCATTACCAAAACTCATAAATGTCATAATGTTCAAATACATATAATTAAACTGACAACTCCTCATATAAATTACATGGAGTAAAGCATGAAATGGTAAAGAAAAGACAATCCTATTCTGCGTTTTAATAGCAGTTAATGGATTTTAGGCTATAAAACCCTTTTCTCTCCTATTTAGGCATGATTTATCTTTAAAGAAATCTGTCTTTAAGCATACAACTACAGTAGGGTCTCCTCAGAGAGATCCCTGTAAATCAAATCCTAGCAAAGCAAACAGAAGTACACTGCGATTACTAAAAGCAACCTTTTTGCAGGATATATGATATCTTTGTTGATATATATGTTAAGGTCAATTAAAGAAAAGTGGATTTTGTGTCCATTCTACTACGTACATTGGGCACCTTTTTGTAAGCCCTTATTACAATGAAAGTGAGCTACAGAAAAAAAAATATATTCCACTGTTTTGCTTGCATACCAAGGCAATTGCAACTTACCCCAATGGAAATAATGTATCAGTTACTAATGGTCGAACTTGAGAACCGCTGTTGCCAACCAGGGACTATACATACGACATTTTGCTTTATTTGCTCAGATTTCCAGAAATGGATTTCATAAGCAGCCGTAAGTGTGAAAAAAGGGATTTGCAATCAGTCCCTGAAGTTTACAGCTTCAATAATAGGCGCGGACTGCGGGCTCAAAATATAGAATATTGGATACGACTAGACGATGATTCTATATTAAATTGCCTTTTCAGTTAAAAAGAACAGTATTGAACATCGGCCAATTTAGTAAACAACAGTAATGAGCATGAAGCCACCGTGCTACCCACTGCCAAAAAGAAAAATTAATATAAGGGTGAAATAAACTGGGTAGGACAAGTTGAGCTGTGGAAAAACAAATGTATAAAATGTCTTCATTGCATTGTAAACCTGTACATAATGTATCTGCTAAGCAAGGAGACCTGCAGATACAGAAGTCATTTCACCCATCATAATTAAATAGTAGGCACGTTTAGTAGAGATGCTCTTTTAAATGCGTTTTATTTTTCATGTGAGACAAAGATGCAAGGTTTTTTTCAAGTCTGACATTTCAAACCCTATTCACCTTCTGAACTGCTGGCTGTGTATCATTCTTTTCTATTAAAACCACTGCCAGGGTCTGATCTCAAGCAAGAATCCTCCAGGCTAGGTCAGGGGCACTCAACCTTGGCTTCTCGACTCCAGTCTACTGCAGCAGTTTATTCCTCCCAGACTGAGAAATACATAATTGGTTTTCATCAGGTCCAATTAAATTAATAAGGGCCTGGTTAGAGCAAACATCTTGCAGAAATACAGCCTAGGTGGGACACCCGATAAAATACAATTAAAATAGGTACAAGAATATGAATATTTCTGTAACAAATCTGCCACAATTCTCAAAAGCATAAACTAAAATGGATAAATCACATTTTTAACCTCTTAATATAAATCGGCTACTAAATTATAGAATCTAATTTTTTGTTTGAACCAAAAAAGAAGTAACTTCTTAAATTGCTACAGGCAGAAACGGTAGAAATGTATTTTTTTAATACAGAAATCAGCTTGCACAAAAATATGTTTAACTCACAACAATCATTTTTATCTGTAGCAGTTTGTTTTTGGGTAGTTATTATGCCTAGACAACTTTTTCCCTTCAAAACAGAAAAAAAATTAAAGCCATGTTCTTTCTCGTACGGTCTGATTTCATGCATTTATTCAGCATCGAGAAGGAATTTATTCCAGAATAAATCACTTACTCAACACGGGTACTAAAAATTCAAAATACTCTGAGTGAAACTGCGGCTGCTGTGAAGACAAGGATATATAGTAAAGTGTATCAGAAGTGGCCGAGCCTCAGCAGGTAAAATAAACTCTCTTTCACAACATTTATAATTCATGAACCTATATATATATAAAACCTAGTGCATATACAGTATACTGTATTTGAATGTGTCTGTCCTGGAGTCTCCCACAAGGTGAAATGAGTACAGATGCATGGGCTCTTGGAGGCACAAAGCCTCAACAAACTCTTGTTTAACTCTTGTGTTAATGCAAGGTCCACATGGGGTCACGTTTGATTAGAAAACCCAAAGGGAGGAGTTCCACCAGTCACAAGGGCATTGTTAGTGTCTTAAAATGACCAAGAAGAATTGCTGATTATGCAACTATCACTCTGATACTAATAGGAATTCTATTTGAATAACTAACATAACAGATGTTTGCTGGGCACCACCATGCTGTCTGCATACACAGTTATGCTAATTTGGCAGTGTTTCCCTTCAAGTTAGCTCTGAGTCATTAGAGCACACAGCTAGCCTGGGTCCTTCTGTCTAACTAATAATTGGCCATTATTGATATTAATTAACATTTTTTGCACCTTCTCTCCTTTTTTGACCTAGTATCTGTTGGTAAATCTAATCACTGTGGCCTATTAAGTGTTGAAATCAGGGACCTACAGTAGTCACGAGCCATTTATCAAAAAAGAACACAAGGCCAATTAAACAGGCGGCCAGACAGTTGTCTTGATTCGCTGCTGACTGCTTCTTGATCACCATTATAAATTGCTAATAGGGCAGAAACTGCTAAGCAGTGTGTCTGCAGGGGGTTGCTATTGCTCACTCCCTGCCTGGTGACAGGTGAGGGAGGCCAGTGATGGCCTTATTGATGTGGGCTGCCCATCAGTTGGTATTTATTGTGAAGGCTCATGATGCCACAGCTGATCCCTTCCTGCTGTGAGTCAATCAAATTAATTAGGGCTAGAAATTCTATGCTATCATTTTACAGCATGCAAATGACCTGCTATTTGGAGCTGAAAGACAATAAAAAAACTCCACAGCCTCCGCCACACTTGACACAGAAAAGCCTCCTCCATTATTTTATAATAAGGGCTGAAGCTAAAGGTTTTTATGGCCACAGATCAAGAGATCATAATAGAAGCATATTGACAGAATTTTTTTCTGCAATACTCCGAGGGACCTGCTGTAGCAGGAAAATATATCAAAAGCCTATCATCAGTGCTCGGATCTTCTGTGTAAAATCAATACAGAGCCATAGATGGCTTGAGTTTTCGCAGTTCTCCTCCGTCATTTAAACAGAGTGCATCTGTGCAGTATTCTGCCTCAGGAGAGCAGCGTAACTTAGCAACCATGAGGTTTCCACCGATTAGCTACACCGTACGGCTATCAAAGCAATTGTTCATAGTTGCCTTTTGTTGCAGAGATTGAACTAATTGAACATAATACAGTATGAAGTTAATTAACACCCATGAGTTTGTTAATTGCCTCTTAGCATTACAGTCATGTCTCCTGGCTTCTTTCTAACTTGCTCTCCTGCATCCTCTAACTCCCTTATAAGCCACACAAGCTATTTTTGTAAGCAAAGATTGCTTTTAACCCTCGATTTTATCATCTCCCAGCCTCACTTCCAGCCTGTATTATGCATGATACAGACACATTTTAGATGTGGTCATATTGTTTTCGGAAGATAAAATACACAGTATAAACATACTTAAATTCTTAAATTAAAATGCACAGAATCTATACACTGGGTGATCAGTTTTGTCTCTAAACTTATTAATCTATGACCCATTTCTAACTTAGTCTTCGAAGGGTGGGTTACTGGTGAAAACACATGACAGAAAAACAAAAACAAAGTACAAGTAGTAGGGTAATAGTTATTAGAAATAGAATAGTTATTTGATGCTTCTCCATTTTTATAATATACAGGATGCTAAAACTTACAAATCATTTATTGTAAATTACATCTAAAATGCTACAATAATGGAAATGGATGTCGTATTAATCGCAGTTGCACAGTTTTACTTCAAAAAGCAGCAAAGGAATACGAAATTAAAACATAAGTAAAATTTCACTTTTGAAATAAGCAGCGTAGATGCAGATTACAACGAAAGGCCTTTTCAGGACGGCTATGTTGAACATTTAAAATTCCTTTAACAACTGATGATTGTTTTCTCCTTTGCCAACAACCGTGTAACCAATTACAGCAGCTGAACCTTCGCCGATGCCTTCCACTCAGGTATACTGCTCTGAAAAATAAGAAGAGCGTTTGTTGCAAGAATTCTGACATACCTACAGCTTGAAAGGTTTCTACAGTATGCATTCCTTTCCTTCCTGTCAGGTTTGTCAAGTCCGTACCTGTCTAAAAATGGATGAAGAAAACCAAGTTATACTGCAGGCTTTTTTTTATTATTATTCATTTAGGCTACTGGATATAGAGCGACCCACTAACAATCTCATTACTCTGTTTTTGTGAGTTTTAGAAACTAAAAGCAACATGAATTAAGTTGCCTTTAGCTAAAGATTTTAAAGGTGTTGGTTTATAATGTAGAAACAAACATCTAAGTTTTCATTATGAACAACAGAATACTGCAATTTTTTCTTAAATCTGTGCTTAACCTTTGTCCATACGTTTAAACATAAAACGAACCGTGAAGTGTGCTGAAACCAATCTTGTCGGCAAGAGAAAAATTCTTGTCTGTTTTGTAACCAAGAATATTAATTGAAACCAGCATCTGGTCAGCACCGCTCCAGCCCTATTCTGCGCCCCCCACCCACTGACTGCTCAGTGTGAGACCGAAACTTGTTTCCACGCAGTTTCCTCTGTAGAGTTGCAGGGTGGTCTGACTCTTCCTCCTTCGCCAGTCCCAAGACTGTGCAAGTCTCCAAACCAGGCATCCCAGTGCACGTAACGGCACGGGGGATATGTAATGCAGGTATTTTACCAGCAAGGAACTTCAAATAGGGACCAACACATCAAGAATTGAGCGTCAGGCTCCCGTAGAGCACTGTACAAAACATTTTATCGCGTTTACGAACTAGAAGTGAACTAAAAATAACAATACGTTTTTAAAAACAAATTAAAATAAACGTTTTAAATACATATAGATTCGTACCCATAGTTTTATATGACTTACAAAACTGCCGATAGTTATTAATAAAAGCCATCTCGCATGCGCAAGGAGTTAAACAGTTTTAATTACTGTAACTATGTTTCTGGTAGGCTCCTTTTCTTTCAGGGTGGTTTCTATTGGGCTGTATACGATAGGTGCATTAGATGTTACGTTTATGTGTTTTTAATTTCCGTTTGGTTATTTAGCGGTTAATTGTAAACAGGTTTGTCTAGAAATTAAAGTAGGCTAATTTACATCGGGAAAACTAGAATCTGCTGGAGCGCTTGAAGAGAAACACTTCTGTGGAACCTTGTAAGGACTCTAATTAACCACAGCGTCACATATTGATGTAGTTAAACAGTAGTTAAAAGGTGATTGATTTTTTAAAATATTTTTTATAACTTTGTAAATATTGTAAACAACTGCTGAAATACAGCTAAATGCCAGTCTACTGGTAAAATAAGAGCGTTTAACGGTGTTAACAATTCAAAGTAACTGCCGGTCTTTGGCTCAAGGAAAATCAACGTATTCTGTTCGTTTCCAGTTCCAAAACAGCAGTCTAACATATGCTGTCTCGCAGACAGAGCTTTCCCCAGTTGAATGGGAATACCCTGGCTGTGTCACAGTTGCTTAGCGTAGACTTTTCTTAAATTATTGAAGGTAGTTGCTGTTCCACTGCTGTAGTTAATACTTCCTAGTGAAGCTTCTCCCAAGAGGATTACATTCAGAGCCCAATTACAAGTTCCATCATCAATCATAAGTATTATTTATTCAGTAAAATGAATTGCTAATTAATAACTGATGAGCGTTATGGCCTTGAAGGCTGTAAAGCTATTAATTATGCTTGGCGATTGGGATTATGTCCGCAAAGGGCTACCTGGCAAGTTTTCACAGCAATTAGTACTAGGGGGTTATAGGGTTTACGTCTATTAAGATGACAAGATAAAACTTTTTCCTCTAAGGTTTACTGAGATCATTACATTCATGAGTAGTGCAGAGCCTTCGTAGCAGCATTATCAACAATATTTCAGTGTTCCTGAGTAGGGGAGGTCTGCAGCGGAAATAAAGTAGAACAGAGGTTGAGTAAAGTCCTAAATCACTCTAAGCCAAGGTCAATGCCTTTACTGATGACACAGCATTATTGGCAGATGCGCCATTGGCGCTCTTTGCCTGTGGACTGTGGGTGCGTGTACTTATATGCTGTGTCCACTAGGACCCAAGCCGCCAGCATAATACTCCGCCGGACCACACAGCTTGTTCTGCTCCTTATGTCACAGCCCTGTCTTAACTACGTGTTGAGTTTAGGCAGATTTGCAACTCGGTCTACAGATCTCAATTGACCTGAACTCCTTAACCTCTCAGCCATTCCATAGTAAGAGACAGAAGAAGATAGCCGATTTTATATATATATATCGCAAACCCCAACAAATAATTTCATTTGAAAAGTTATCTTATTTACTTGAGGGACTACTCTGCTTCAGGGAAGGTTCATGTCTGTTTATTGGATTTCCTTTGCCTCAGCAGAGGAAAGTGAGCTGCAGGTAGGCGGTGGCATGGTGTACAACATTGAATGCCAAAGTTACAGTTAATTACAAGTATCGGAAGTCGTCCTTAGGAAACACAGGGTTAAATGATATATTCACCATTCTTTAGCATGTACACAGCTTCCCCGCCTTAAAAAGTCCAAAGATAACTGTCCTCTATTTAGTTTCTATTATATCAAGCAAACAAAACAGGTTGTAATAATGTCCTGCCATTTTCGAATAAAAAGTCTCTGGTTTTGCCAGTATTTTTTAGACTGCATATTTTAAATCAGTGTGTTATACATTATGCTGCCGCAAAATATGGAAAAATACATACGGAACTCAACGGACTTCAAATTTATAAAAGAGGAGGCTGTTAGGCCTATCTAGCTCATCTGGATTTTAAAAGCCAGTTTATCTTTTGAAAGAAGGTTTGATATCGGCTTCAACAACATGGCTGGGTAGTTTGTTCCAGATTCCTGACTCCTACGCACACTTCACCTTAGTTTCCATTTGTGTTGTGTGGTTCATGCTTCACAGTAGGCTCTAAACAAGAACGTGAAACAGACTTTGTTAGTGCCTTTGAGTGTTTTGAATACTTGAATTAGGCTGTTAGGTCCCTGTAGTGTTCTCTGTTGAAGACTAAAAATATTTAGGTCTTTTAGGCCATCATTGTAGGGCATTCCTTTGAGCCTGAAAACATACCTAGATGATACAAAGATAATGTGATAAAAGAATTGATTAAAACTGGTGATAAATACCCTCTTTTTTGCTTTTATTTGGCCTTCTCAGTCCTTTAAGCCAGACATGGCCACCTCCATTCCTGCAGGCTGCAGTCCAGTGGGTTTCATAGGTCTCTTTAAATCTCCTGCTGCTTTAGAGTAAGGAAGAGGCTTCAACTTGTCTAGTTAAGCAAATAATGAGTTCAATTGGGTAATTAAGAGCTCAGGCAGAACCAAAACTGGAAAATGTCTGGCCTTCTAGGACTGCAGGTAGGTAGCCATGTTTTAAGCTCTAGTAGAATAAAAAGCCAGCAATTTATTTTGCCAAGAGAAAGGCAACAAAAGATAGCAAAACACTATTCTTGTCAGATTGGAGGACAAGGAGATAGATGGTAGTCAATAGATTTTTTACTGACTTATTCTGAACTCCAGAAAATTTGTCCCTGTAGAAAATGGCTAATAAAAGAATAACATGGCTACTTGCTGTACTGTGCTGCCATAGCCTAAAAGCTAATCAGAGCTACAGCGGTCAGATGTCGGTCCAAGGGCACTGTGATGCACCAGGCCTTTATGCTTTTTAATCAATAAGCATGCTGTAGACATGTATTTAGCCATTTTACTAAATTGATTTTAAAAAGTCATATATTTATAACATATTCCCAGATGAAATACTGTACATGTCCTGTAACATTACTTTTAGTGTAACTTATGCATCTTGTATATTTATTGGTTTAAAAAAACAAAAATACCTATCAAACTATCATATTTAGCGATACATTTGTTCAAATACCCACATAAATCTTCACATCAAAAGTACCCACAAATGACAATAATTGAAGGATTGTTTTTCTGAAGTACAGGTTGTTATAGGTGAATGTATTTACTTTAGGTTAAGACGTACTGCAAATGACAGATTTGTCTTTTCCAGTCCGTGGAAAAAAAGGGTCTGCTCAGCTCATTTTATTATTACTGTTAGATTTTGTCTTCTGTAGAAATGTTAGTGGCAAAACACAGTAGTTTGGGGTTCACTTGTCTAACTAGCCCAGAGTCTTTTAGGACATTTTAGGACATACATGCTTTTTGGTATTATGAGGCCTGTTGAGCATGGATGTCACATGCAAACTTTCTGGGAGATAGATACATATCAAGGGTGAGGGCAACGTCAGATGGTTGATTAGTATCTCAAGGACAGACTTGTAGTCAGTCTCTTTTCAACAGACCATGATTAGTTCCAAAGTTCAAAACATCCAAATAATAACATCTGTTTAAATCTAACACTTTTACTCACATGCCATATCCTTTGCCTCTTTGCCACTGATTTTCCCCTTCTCAAAGAGACACCCTTACTCTCCTCTACCCAGTTTGTATATCAGCTGGATCTAATTATCCCTGCCTACACCTGTAATTAATTATTGGGCTGTCAGTCTCCATTTAAATGTGTGACGTCTCTGGAGTCTCATAAGAGCCAAAATGGCTGCTTCCTACGGAAACCTGTAAGGGACACTTCAACTGTACAACTCAGTCAGGAATGTAGATACCCTCATATCCAATGCCAGTGTTGTTAGCTTAGCTGCTCTCACTTTCTAGTAAGGTGATCTGTGATTAATTGTGCTGTTCAGTTGGACATGAGCTGGTACAATTTCATGCTGTCCTCCTCAATAACCTATATTATTGGAGAGTACTTGGGATATGGGACTTTCTCATTTTAAATAAGTAGACCATTCAATCTGAAACATAAATTAGAGTAAGAAGGAAGAGGAAGAATTTGTTTGTAACCTCTGTTCTGTTTAATTTACTATGATACATCTCCAAAATACGTTTTAGAATTGTTTTGTTTTCATAATACAGTTCATAAAGAAGTGACTTATTGCTGTCTGATGGTGTGAGAGTGAATTAATCAATGGAGCCAAAGACAGCAAAAAGAAATTAGGTTTGTCTAATGTGAAATTGTCAACAGGAAATCATTTCTTTTTTTAGTGGGAGTGTGTATACAAGGCTTTCAAGTCAGCATTAGAAAATCTGAAAGATCAGATTTTGTGAGATTTACAGTGGGGAATAAAATGTTACGGCCCTCTGATAGACTATGTTGTACATTTAGCTTAGTCTCTCTTGCTGTAACCTTGTTTTACTGGGTGAAGCATAAACCAAAAGACAAATGGACAATACAGGAAATGCACTTGAAACTGAGAACAGGAAACACTTTTTACGCAAAGGAGCATGGGAGTCTGGAACAAAATCCAGAGCTACACTTAACTGTCAAAGCAAAGCAAAATGAACTAAATGCCCTCCTCTCTTTCTTATGTGTCTATGTTTGACATATATGAATCTTTTTTGTTTATTTGAGTCACAGGACTGTTATTCCATGAGGTTAAATATTTCTGTTAAGAAATATTTCAAGAAATTTGCTGCTGCCTAAGTAGAATTAGGAAACCTCAAAAAATCCACTTGTATTACAGAACACTGAGGAATTATTTTCTACCAGAACTTTTAAATCATGCAGATCTGTACTCACTGAAGTATTATAAATGTCTTATATAATTGGACTTTTTTGTGCAAAATCAATTCTGTTGAAAGATGTTTTTAATCTGCAGGTCAATTTAAATTCTTCCAGCTGTCTAACCCTTGACCATTGGTAAACAAGCTGAAGTCCTTTGTGCCTGCCAATTATATATTTCCTGCTTGTGTGTGCAGTAAATTGATTGATTTGTCTTGAAATCAAGCAAAGATTTAATTAGGAATTTATACAGTCAGAATATTAAATATGTAGATAAAATTCATTGAGAGAAGTCATCATGACATTAATTACTACATATCTTTCTTCTCCACACCCAGCTACGTTTTGTCTGTCCAATCAGCACTTAAGAGAAATTCCACTTCAGTTTTGACCTTCTGTCGGGATATAGATGGTTCGCTAATCTGACAAATAACTATTATTCAAGTTAGGAAAAATAAAATATAAAATATATCCATTATCAAAATATCACTAGAAGAGGCAAAACAAAGATAAAGAACCATGAAAAGGTGTAATTCTTCCATTTGAGCCATAAAAATCGGTGAAGCAGCTCTTTAATTTACCCATTGTTACAATTCAGCACAAATTTTGCACATTTGTGGCACTTTTTGCATAACTTCATCTAGTAAAATCTATCTGCTACAAACATAGATGGATTGAGTCATGCATGGCTGTATAAGCTATCTAGAGTAAATGTAATAAATGTACATGACTATAATGCTGAATTGCAGCTCAGTATCTTAATCTCTTATGCTGTTCACTTTATTTCTAACTGCATTAAGCCAAGTTTGGGAAATTCTAGGTTTGTGATAGAAATTTCAGAGAACAGAAAATACATTTTTGGCACCCTTATGAAATGTATACTCGAAAGTTCACAGTTTTTACAGTTACCTACAAAAAACGAGAGGCGTTCTTAGACATCAATTAATAGATTCAAAGTTTTTTCTTTAATATATTTGGT